>NC_087180.1:15456614-15466614 GCF_035594125.1 Scylla paramamosain | reverse complement strand
CTTTTTCTCCATCATTTCCTATTCAACTTTCTCTTCTATTTCCTATTTTCTCAATCGACATTTGCTCTCACTTTCCTTTCTTTCTTTCTTTCTTTCTTTGTGTTTGGTGACTTGTGTGTATGTGTTTGTGTGTCTATTTGTCTTTCTGTTCGTCTGTTTGTTTTGTCTGTATCTCAACGTCTAACTTCTTTATTTGTATTCAAAGGAAAAATTATTTTGCCTTTACATCAATTCATTTGTTCTCGTCTGAGTAAATAACACACTAACCAGAAACACGTATGTCACTGAAGCCTTTATTTAACACCTTTTAACACCTTTTGATGTCTTATAAAGCAATTCAACACCTTTTAACGTGATTTAACACCATTTAACATGATCTAACACTTCTTAACAGGATCTAACACCTTTTTACATCACTCAATATCTTTATAATAGGATCTAACACCATTTTAAGCATTCTAATATCTCTTAATAGGATTTAATACCTTATAAAAACTATCTAACACCACTTAACACCACTCAACACCTTTTAATAGGATCTAACACCATTTAAAGCAATCAAACATTTTTTAACAGGATCTAACACCTTATAAAGCAACCTAACACATTTTAACATGATCTAACACCAAATGAAACAATCCAACACCTTGTAACACCATCCAACACCCCTTAATACCACTCAACACCATTACCATTCCTTACCTCACTAACTCAATAACACACGAGGCAGGAGAAGGTACTACATCACCAAACCTTTCATCTAACACCATTACTTTGGCATCAGGTACCATATAACTCACTATAGACAGACAGACAGACACACACACACACACACACACACACACACACACACGCACCCTTTATATAACACACTGCCACCTTCTCTCACTTATACACCCCAGCGTAGATTCTCTGTATAAACATTTGGACCTCCTGCCTCCCCCGTCCTCTTTTTCCCCCTGCTTTATAAGGGGATCTAAACCTCTAACCTCACATCTTTTACTTTCCCCAAGAAGCTATACATTACATCTTCCGATCCCTTATTTCTGATCCACCCAGCCAATGAACGGGATCCATACACACCCAACCCAAGAAATGAACTGTCAAAGGGGAAGATTTTTCGCTCTTCCCCCTTTTTTTCCCCTTTCCCTCCCCCACTTTTTTTATGATCTCAAATCCCATTATAGATGCATGGAATAATTTAGCAGCAGTGAGGCAGGCATGAGGAGGCCCCGCTATGACATATGACTGGAGCAATGGGTGAGAGAGAGTGTGTGAGGGAGAGAAAGAGAGAGAGGTGCCCCCTATAGATAGAAGGGAAGAAAGGGAGCGAGAGAGAGAGAGAGAGAGAGAGAGAGAGAGAGAGAGAGAGAGAGAGAGAGAGAGAGAGAGAGAGAGAGAGAGAGAGAGAGGTAAGTGTTGATAAATGGTGGTGATGATTGTGGCGGAGACATGGACGGACGAACAGACAGACAGGCAAACACACAAACACACGTGACATACAAACTTGACCTAATGCTGTTAAAATACAAACAAACAAACAAATACACACGAACACATACACAAAGTGAGAGCGAGAGAGAGAGAGAGAGAGAGAGAGAGAGAGAGAGAGAGAGAGAGAGAGAGAGAGAGAGAGAGAGAGAGAGAGAGAGAGAGAGAGAGAGAGAGAATGAGAGAATTAAAATGGAGAGAGAGGAAATATTCTTGAAAATTTACTAATGAACCGACACACACCTGGAGTCCATTTTTTCTTTTCTCTTTTGATTAAGCGAGAGAAAGTGCACCTGTCGCTTCATCAGAGAGAGAGAGAGAGAGAGAGAGAGAGAGAGAGAGAGAGAGAGAGAGAGAGAGAGAGAGAGAGATTAACACCTTTTCCTTCACAGCATCCTCTCTCTCTCTCTCTCTCTCTCTCTCTCTCTCTCTCTCTCTCTCTCTCTCTCTCTCTCTCTCTCTCTCTCTCTTTCATTCCCCTCACTCCTCTCACTCATCATTCCCTTCCCTCATTACTGGAAACATTAATAACGTCTCCCTATCTTCTTTTCTTATCTCCCTCTCTTCACTTTATCACCTATCTCATTTTCTTTCTTCCATCTTTCAGTGTCTCTCTCTCTTCCTCCACTTTTCTCAACTCTTTCTCTTTCTCCTTTTTTTGTATCCTTTTCCTTATATTTTCCTCCTTTTTCCAAATTTTCCTTTATTTTCTTCTTCCTCTTCCTTTCCTAACTCTTCTCTTGTCTCTTCCTTTTCCCTCTTCCTTTCCTTTTACCATCTATGTCATTTCCTTTTCTTTTTACCACTTTCTCCTCTTCCTCCTTCTCTTGTTCCACCTTTCCTAACCCTTTCACTCACCTCTCTTTCTCCCCCTCCCCCCAACCTGGCAGAGGCGGATATCTCCCCTCTCCACCCATTCTCCCCTCTCCCTGACTCTCCCAAAGCGTCAATACGCCTGATTGGGCTCAAAATAATCCATCGCTGAGGTCAATAACACACGACCTGCTCCCCTCTCCCCTCTCCCCTCACTTTCCCCCTCTTTCTCTCTCTCTTTCTCTCCCTCCTTCTTCTACTTAGTCTTTCCTTCTTTTCCTCATTTCCTCTCTTCTCTTTTCTCCTCAAATATATTTTTCAAGATGTTTTTTTTTCTTTTTCTTTTTCCCCTTTCATGTCTGGTTCTCTCTCTACATCTCTCCTCTTCCTCTCTTTTTTCTTCTTCTTCCTTATCTCCTTTTCTCCTCTCTTACTCTTCTTTTTCTCTCTTCTTCCATGGACGCTTAAATCTACTCCCCCTTTTTTTCTATTCTTCTCCCCTCTTCCTCTTCCCCTTCTCCCTCATTCCTCCCTCATCTCCCCTTTCCTTTTCTCTCCATTATCCTACCTTCCTTTCTTCCTTCCATGGCTGCCAACAGAACAAAGCTTCTCTCCTCTTACCTCTCCCCTCACATACCCCCTTTCCCCTTTTCTCCCTTATTCTGCTTTCCTCTCTTATCCTCTTTCTGCTACTCTCCCCTCACCACTCTTCCTCCTCTTCCTCTTCCTCTTCCCTCTCTCTCTCTCTCTCTCTCTCTCTCTCTCTCTCTCTCTCTCTCTCTCTCTCTCTCTCTTCCCTAACCTCCCTTCCTCACTGGACAAACAATAACACTGCCAGGTTAGGTTGGGTTAGGTTAGGTTAGAAAAAATATTCTCTCTCTCCTTCTTTAGTCTTAATTTTCTTGCTTAGAGGAGGAGATGGAGGAAGAGAAAGAGTCAGGGTGGTATTGGATGAAAAGAAAGGAGAGAAAGAGAGAAAAAAAGAGGAAAATAGTAACAAAGGAGGAAGAAGAAGAGAAGGAGGAGGAGGAATAAAGGTGATATTGGGTGGAGAAGAAAAGAAGAAAATGGAGGAAAAAAACGAAGAAAGGAGAAGGTGAAATGAAGGTGATGCAAGGAGGAAAAGAAAAGAAAAAAGAAGGAAAAATGAGAGGAGGAGGAGGAGGAGGAGGAGGAGGAGGAGGAGGAGGAGGAGGAGGAGGAGGAGGACGAGGAAGAGGACGCGGAGTCAAAATAATGTTGGAAAGGAAAGGAAAGGAAGGAAAATGGAGGAAAAGGAGGACAAGAAGGAGGAGTCAAGATAGTGTTAGGATGGAGGAAAGACAAAGGGAGGGAAAAAAGGGGCGGAAAAAGGGAGATAAAAAGGGAAAGGGGAAAATAGATGAGGTAAAGTTTGCAACACTAAAGGGAGCTGGAGTGACCTTACCTGGCTATTGACGCGGTAATGAGTTTTCTTACCTCTCTCTCTCTCTCTCTCTCTCTCTCTCTCTCTCTCTCTCTCTCTCTCTCTCTCTCTCTCTCTCTCTCTCTCTCTCTCTCTCTCCATGATTATCTTTCTTCCTTCGTTTTGTCTTCCATACACCCTCCTCTCTCTCTCTCTCTCTCTCTCTCTCTCTCTCTCTCTCTCTCTCTCTCTCTCTCTCTCTCTCTCTCTCGTAAATTTCAAACTAAGGATGGCTAGTCTTACTTTTAGCATTTTCTCTCTTACTTTACTCTCTCTCTCTCTCTCTCTCTCTCTCTCTCTCTCTCTCTCTCTCTCTCTCTCTCTCTCTCTCTAGCATGTAAAACTGCATCTCAATTTATCCCACCATAAAAATGGCTGCCGTGACTTCCCTTAATACAATTCCATTAATTTACGTAGCGTCCTTAGTGGGGAGAGGCGGGGAGAGGCGAAGAGAGGAAGGGCTAGGCGGGGAGAGGAGGGGATGTGGGCGTGGAAGTGTGGGCTGGCATGGATGCTAGGCGAGGAGGAGGAGGAGGAGGAGGAGGAGGAGGAGAAGGAGGAGAAGGAGGAGGAGGAAAGAATGAATAGATGTAAGGAAATGACGTGGGGTAAGGATGGGGAGGAGTGAAGGGGAGGGGAGAGAATAGATGTGACTATAAGGGGGGATAGGTGTATGGGAGTCTTATAGAAGGGAGGGGAGAGGGGAGAGGGGAGAAGAGAATGTAAAGGAAAGTATAGAAGGGTGGGGAGGAGAGAAAAAAATGTTATGTGGGTTAGATTTATATGGGAGTGGAGGATGGGGAGGAATGGAGAAGAGGGGGGAGAGGAAGTGAGGGGAAGTATGGGAAAAGTCTGGGGAGAAGGGGAGGAAAAATGGAGGAAATCTATGTCATAAGTATTGAGAAGAAACGTGAGGAGGAGTGGAGGAGAAGGGAGAGGAGGAGAGGAGGAGAGAAGAGAAAGGGGGGAAGTAAGTATGGGAGAAGTCTTGGGGAGGGGAAGGGGAGGAAAAAAAAAAAAAAAAAAAAAAGGAAATTTGTGCCGTAAGTATAGGAGAGAAAAGTGAGGAGTGGAGGGGAAGGGAGAGAAGGGAGAGGGGAGAATAAAAGTCTGGGGAGAAGGGAAGGAAAAAAAGCAAATAAGAATCGTAAATATAAAGGAGAGAAGTATTGTGCTGTTGTGTTTGTAAATGTGTACTTGTAAAGCTTCGTGTGTGTGTGTGTGTGTGTGTGTGTGTGTGTGTGTGTGTGTGTGTGTGTGTGTGTGTGTGTGTGTGTGTGTGTGTGTGTGTGTGTGTGTGTGCGAAAGTCAGTGCGCATCTATGTTCCTTGTGTAAGTGCATATATTAATAGAAATAACTGTTTGTATAGGTGCTTGTGTGTTTCTAAGTATATATCACATAATAAATCAAATTAAGGCCAGTGGAATAAAAAAATATATATATCTTTGGGGCCTGAAAACATGTGTACCATTAACGCGCCCAGCCAATAAGAATACAGCTACAAAACTACATGAACCTATAAATGCATATAATTTTGCCAATGAAAGTCTGAATTTTGAAGAATTTGAATTTGGAGGTGGGGAGGGGAGGGGAGAGGAGAAGCAAGCGAAGGTCTGGATGCGGCAAGTAAAGAAAGCAAGACAGGATATGATTTGATAAGAGGTCCATGACGCAACTCAGGTCTTGCTACACCTAAAGTAAAAATCCTTCTCCATTTTTATCTACGTATTGCACAATTCAAACAGTAAACTAAGAACACAACAGGATACCGATACACCATTTTTTTAGGTTATTTATTACTACGACTATTTTCAAAGGCCCCAGAGATGATAAGCCGGGTTGTCAAGAGTGTTTCTCCCGTTCATAATTTACAAATCTTGTTCATCTCTCACCAGCACCGTAAAATCACCCTTGAAAACGCGTGTAACTTCAACTGGAGTCTTTTGAATGTAATGGAAATGCGGTGCAGAAGAGTTTCAGAATAGGGTTCAACACCTTTTCCAAGAGGGACCGACGAGGCTCAGAGTGTGAATGATGAATGAATGAGTGTGCGGTACTTTATCTGGGCAACCCCGTGTAAATAACCCCCCTGGTATATTACGTGGAGGGATAGAAATTTAAGAGTGGGCAACAGAAGTTATGAAGAAAGTGCCCATTATGAAGAAAAGGTGTCATTCCCAGCAGAGTATAGAAAACAAAGCGTCTCGAAACCTCACTCTTGACAGAATTCTAGCCATAGGTCAGGGAAAACACAGAGGCAAGCAGGGAATTCCAGACTTTACCAGCAAAAGGCATGAAAGACTAAGAATATTGGTGAACACTTACATAACCTTACTGCTGGCCAAAAGGTCTTGTTTGGAGTGCAATGATAGCCAGTACCTTAACTCTCTCATTCCTCTCACTAGTACACTTCACATCATTTGTAGATACGAGGTGCGGTATCTTGCAAGTAACATTCACCAAACAAGAGTGGAAAAACCCAAGTTACTCTATCTGCAGACATATTGAGAGAGAGAGAGAGAGAGAGAGAGAGAGAGAGAGAGAGAGAGAGAGAGAGAGAGAGAGAGAGAGAGAGAGAGAGAGAGAGAGAGAGAGAGAGAGAGAGAGAGTTGAGGTGTGTGTTGGTGAGAAGATAAGTGGATATGGGAATTTTGGTGAGATAAAATGGGGTATTCAGGTAATTCTGTAAAGCTGGGGAGGAAAATGGTGTTAATGGGGAGGAGTACAAGTGGGGAGAGGAATGGAGAGATGAGTGAAGGAGAGGGAGAAAAGGAGGTAAAAAAGTAGTTTGTTAACGATATACTACTACTACTACTACTACTACTACTACTACTACTACTACTACTGTTACTACTGCTGCTGCTACTGTTACTACTACTCCTGGTGCTTCTACTATTACCTCACAAATGTTTCAGGCACCGGAGTTTCTTTGTCTCTACATCCTTTGATAAGAAGACACGCTAATCTCTCTCTCTCTCTCTCTCTCTCTCTCTCTCTCTCTCTCTCTCTCTCTCTCTCTCTCTCTCTCTCTCTCTCGATTCCTTATGTTTTTATTACATTATGAAAGCTCTATTACTACTACTACTACTACTACTACTACTACTACTACTACTACTACTACTACTAACACCACAACCACTACCAACACCACCGCCACCACCATCAACAACAATGATAAGAAAAAAAAACAGGAAAAAAAGTCATTCTCAACTTCATAAGACTCGCTTGGAGGAGGAGGAAAAAAATGAATGGAGGGGAAAAAATGGAGGAATAAGCGAGGCGGAGGTAAAAGAGAGGCGCCTCACCTCCACTAACTCCTCTCTTCCTTCCTCAATTTAACTCTAATTTATTTCCCCTCGCCTTCAATTCGTCCATTAACCGCGATCAGACGATTCCCCCCCTCCTCCACCTCCTCCTTCTCCTTCCTCCTCTTCCTCATCTTCCTTCCTGCGAGTCTAGCCTGCCCACTCTATACTCGCTTCATTCTCCTCCTCCTCCTCCTCCTCCTCCTCTGCTTCCCACACATCCTCCTCCTAAGTCTTTTTTTTTCTCTTCTGCTCCTCCTATTCTTTCTCCACCTCCTCCACCACCACCTCTTCCCACACATCCTCCTCCTCTTCCTCTTCTTTCTCTTCCTGCTCCTCCTCCTCCTCCTCCACCTCCACATTCCTGCTTCAGCAAATATTTATCTTCCTCTTCTTACTTATCTTTCTCTTCTCAAGTTAATTCTTTTCTTTTTCTTTTTTACATATTTTTTTTCTTATAGTCTCTCTCTCTCTCTCTCTCTCTCTCTCTCTCTCTCTCTCTCTCTCTCTCTCTCTCTCTCTCTCTCTCTCCATTTCTTTTCTCCCATCCCCCCTACTCCCTCCCCTCCCCACTCCCAAACCTCTTATCGGGTGACAAAAGGGGAGAGTATTTGCCTCACTCTCCCCTCTCTCCCCTCACTCTCCCTCTGGACTTTACCTCAAATGACTAAAGGGACTTCTCCTTCTCCCCTCGTTCTTCTCCCCTCCCCTCTCCCCTCAGGTGTGGTCAGGTGGGGTGTAATCCAAGACGATAGAGCCGAAATGAAATTGTGGCGAGGAAGGGGAGGTGAGAGGAGAGGGGGAGAGAGGGAGAGGGGAGAGGGGAGAGAGGGGAGGTACGGTCCCACTGCGCCTCTAGACTTGATAGACAGACAAGAGGAAAAGGGGAGTCTCTCTCTCTCTCTCTCTCTCTCTCTCTCTCTCTCTCTCTCTCTCTCTCTCTCTCTCTCTCTCTCTCTGTTTTAATCTTGTTTTCCTTTCAATTCTTCACTAAATTACTTCATTTTCATCTTTTATCTCTTCTATTTGTTCTCCTTTTTACTCTCTTTTATTATTCTTCTTGTATTGTCTCCTATTCCATGTTCTATTCTTCATTTCCTCCTGATTATTTACTTATTTTAGGAGAGAGAAAGAGGAGAGGAAGTGAGAGAGAGAGAGAGAGAGAGAGGAAGAGGGGAAAGAGAGGAAGAAGGAAGAAAATGAGAAAGGGATAAATGAAAATAAATAACAAACATAGAGGGAAAAGAAAAGAAGGGAAAGATGAGATGAAAAGGAATACAGGAGAAAAGGAAGGAAGGAAGGAAGGAAGGAAAGAAGGAAGGAAGGGAGGGAGGGAGAATATGAAGATAAAGAAGGAAATTGAAAAGAAAGAATAAATAGCAGCGGACTATTAAAAGGAGAGAGGAATGAAGGAAATAGAAGAGATGAAGGAAGGAAGGAAGGAAAGAAGGGTGAGAAAAATGAAGATAAAGAGAAAACAAAAGGAAAAAGACAGGAGTGGACGAATAAAAGGAGGAAGAAATGAAGTAAAGAGAGGAAAGAAAGAAGGAAACAAGAAAGGAAGGAAGGAAGGAAGGAAGGAGGGAGGGGAGGGAGGGAAGGCCAGGTAGATTGAGACAATGATGTGGGGATGAAGGTGTCGCCCTGAGGGACCCCATGGCTATTGAGTCTTTCCCTCCCTCCCTCCCTCCCCTTATTGGTCAAGGCTGTATATTTTTTGTTCATATTTCCCTCAAAATAATAACAAAATACTCTCTCTCTCTCTCTCTCTCTCTCTCTCTCTCTCTCTCTCTCTCTCTCTCTCTCTCTCTCTCTCTCTCGATGTGTTCTTATTTTGAATTGATGTTTTTTTTCTTAATATTAATGAATTTTTAACTCTTTCTTCTTCCATTCCTTCATTTCTTCCTTCAGTCAATTTTTTCTCTTTCTCCTCCTTCCTTCCTTCATTCCTCCCTTTCCGTTTCTTCCACCTGTTTACTCTCTCTCTCTCTCTCTCTCTCTCTCTCTCTCTCTCTCTCTCTCTCTCTCTCTCTCTCTGCAGTCTTTGAAGTAAAAACGAAATAAAGTCACATATTAAAAAAAACAGGAAATAGAAAAATAAGAAAAATAAAATATGAATAAAAACAATGATACAGAGAAAGAGATACAGAAAAAAATGAAAATAGATAAAATGCAAATGTATAGGTATGATTTAAAAGCCTTTATTGAGTGTGTGTGTGTGTGTGTGTGTGTGTGTGTGTGTGTGTGTGTGTGTGTGTGTGTGTGTGTGTGTGTGTGTGTGTGTGATTTTCCATTTTAATAACGAAAGTAACTTCAATTTATTTTTGTATATTTTATAGAAAATAAAACAAGAATGAAAAATAATTAAGAAAAGAACAGAGATAACGAAAAAAAAGAAAAAAACGAGGAAAAGGAATGAAGGAGGAGGAACAGGAATGGAGGAGGAGGATGAGGAAGAGGAGGAGGAGGAGGAGGAGGAAAGGAGAAAAGGCAAATTGTTTAGTTTTTTCGATATTTTATAGAAAAAAATAAAGAAAAGGACACAAAGAAGAAGGAAGAAGAGGAAGAGGAAGAGGAAGAGGAAGAGGAGGAGGAGGAGGAGAAGGCAAGGTAAAAAAACAAGACCAAAAAAGAAATAAAGAAAAGAACACAAAGAAACAGCGAAGAAAAACGAGTAAGAAGGAGGAGGAAGAAGAAGAGAGGAGGAGGAGGAGGAGGAGGAGGAGGAGGAGGAGGAGGAGGAGGAGGAGTCAAGGTAAATGATAGGTAAGAGGAAGAGACTGACCTATCTAAGAGGAGGTAACTTTTTTCCTCCATTCCTCCCTCTCTCCAAATGTCTTTCCCTCTCTCCCCATTTATCTCCCTCCCTTATATTATCCCTCTGTCATCCCTCCTAAGTGGAAATGCTTCTCTCTCTCTCTCTCTCTCTCTCTCTCTCTCTCTCTC
>NC_087180.1:15446614-15451614 GCF_035594125.1 Scylla paramamosain | reverse complement strand
AAAATGAAGGGAAATGGAGGATAACGCAAAAATGAGGGAGAGAGTGAAGGTGAGACAACGAGACAAAAGAGATTTAGTAGAGAGAGAGAGAGAGAGAGAGAGAGAGAGAGAGAGAGAGAGAGAGAGAGAGAGAGAGAGAGAGAGAGAGAGAGAATTTATAGTACGCGGATAGGAAGGGGAAAAAAAAAGAATTAAGAACAAAATTGCACTTAATCGTACTTAATTCTACTTTTAAGATGTGCTTAAGTAACCTCTAAGTGGATTAGCACCCTGAGCACCTTGACTAAATTTACCTGTGACAGATGACCACCAATTAGTAACGCTAATCTCAACGTATCACCTATTACCAGCTTGCATTTCTATCTGTCATGCGCTCATCCAGGTAGTAAGCTTAGGGAGAGGAAGATAAATAGTTGTACCTCTCTCTCTCTCTCTCTCTCTCTCTCTCTCTCTCTCTCTCTCTCTCTCTCTCTCTCTCTCTCTCTCTTCCCCAGCTGGAAAAGTTATCAAGATGTGGTCAGTCCTTTCACTCTCATTTTTGACGCAAAATTCTGTGGCTGAAGGAACGGAGGAGGAGGAGGAGGAGGAGGAGGAGGAGGAGGAGGAGGAGGAGGAGGAGGAGGAGGAGGAGGAGGAGGAGGAATAAGGAAGGGAAGAAAACCAAACAAAAACAAGAGAAAAGAAAACGAAAAAAATAAAAACGAAAACAGAACAGAGAAAAGAGCTGGATAGATGAAACAAAGCGAAAGAGAAAGAAAGAAAACGAGAGGAAGAAAACGAGAGACCGAGGGAGTGGATGGGATGGGTAGAGAGAGAGAGAGAGAGAGAGAGAGAGAGAGAGAGAGAGAGAGAGAGAGAGAGAGAGAGAGAGAGAGAGAGAGAGAGAGAGAGAGAGTGGGTGGGTGGGTAAGTGGGTGAGTGTGGGTGAGTGGTGGTGGTGGTGGTTGTGTGGTTGTTAGCTAGTTGTGTGAACGAGTGAATGAGCGAGACTTGTGTGAGGCATGAATACGTGTATGAGTGAACGAGCTAGGCTTCAGTCATAAGTGTTAAGTGGAAGTGCGCGGCCTGGCGCCGAGAGATCACCTACCTCCAGCCTTCTGTTCACACCTTCTGTGAATAAACACCTGCACTGTTACCTGCGTTTCCTGTGCCCCTGCTGGTCAAGAGTCGAACATGGCGCAGTGAGTAGGATCAGGACAAGGCTGCAGTGGGTACGGCGCAGAATGGAGAAGCAGTTGGAGGCGCTGGCTGCCCTGCTAGCGCGACAGTCGGAGCAGAGTCAGGCTCTGCTAGCGCGACAGTCGGAGCAGAGTCAGGCTCGCGAGGAGCGTTTAACCCAGCTGCTGGAGAGAGTGGGGACACAAGCTCCCAGTCGCACCACGGCGAGCAATGAAGGCGAAACCACAGCCTGCAGCACGTCTACCCAGGGCGCGAGGTTCCCGACGTCCGCCACCATCATTCCTCACTTAACGGCGTCAGCATCTTTACGTGAGTTCGACACGTGGCGCCATAAGTTTGAAGGATACGTAACCCTCGCCAGGATAGACTGTCTCTCCCTGGCTGAGCAGAGGGCGGCACTCGCTGCTGTCCTAGACGACGAGTGGACCCGTACACTTCGCTACGGGATAAGCTTACCGAGAGACGCGGAGTTAAGAACCATCCTCGATGCAATGTGTGAGTACCTGCGAAGCCAGCGCAACATCATCATGGATAGAAGAGACTTCTACTCCCGCGTGCAAGAAACGCAAGAAGGTTTTGACGACTTTTTATGTGCTGTAAAGGAAATCGCCAATTTCTGTGACTTTTGCGACCAGTGCATAAACCATCAGCTGCGTGACAGAATTGTCGTTGGGACACGAGACGAAGTGGCTCTGAAACGCATGCTGGAAAACAAGAAACTCACCCTTGAAAACGCCATAGATATTTGCAGAGCATCAGAGAGCGCTAACCAGTGTAGTGCAGTACTAAGGGGCGGCTCTCACTCTTCGAGCCATGGTGTGAACGCTGTCTCGAACTACAGGAAGGGCAGTTTCGGGGGCTCAAGCCCCACGGGCTGTTATCGTTGTGGCAAAGATTGTCGCAGTGACAAAAGGGGATGCCAGGCAATAGATAAAGTGTGTCGTAACTGCGGGAAAAGAGGGCATTTTGCGAGTGTATGTCAGCAGACAGTGAGGAAACGACGAGGAGCTTCGAGGAGTTCCTCAACTGTCTCTCCTCATCGCGGTGCAGGCCCGAGGCGGGGAGCCAGTGCCAGTGTATACCAGCTCTTATCAGGCGTATACACAAAGACGGTGACGGCACGACCTGCGCCCCAGGTGCTCATTACCGCCACACATCCCGCTGGAAGAGACAAGATTACGTGGACTCCTGACTCTGGGGCCGAAACGACCGTTATTGGCCTCGACACGGCAACACTCCTTGGAATCCCGCCCTCCAGCTTGGCGCCCGCTGATGGTGATGGACTTTATGCTGCCGGTAATCACCCCCTCACCTGTGTAGGAACTTTCTCGTCGCACTTGCAACTGGGCGACAGGGAAGCTGAGACTGTTGTGAGCGTGGTGAAGGAGGTGAAGGGGGCGCTGCTTAGCTGGTACGATTCCATCGCTCTCGGAATCCTCCCCGAAGATTTTCCGGCTCAAATCCGACCGCTACGCAGGGAAGAACAGCACACCGGCAACAGCTCCATCAAGTACCCGACCGCCTCGCAGCCACCTCTATCTACGCCCACAGAAGTGATCAGCTGGCCTCATTCCTACGACCCAACGCCACAGCAGCGTGCGGGGCACGCTGCTGCTGTGATCAAGGCCTTTCCCAGCGTCTTCGAAGCAAAGGAAGGTTTACGTGCAATGGCTGGTGGATCCATGGCCATCGAGTTGACAGACGACGCTCGACCCTTCGCCGTAACAGCATCTCGTACAATCCCTTACAATTGGCGTGAAGAAATTAAGAGCCAGTTGGAAGAGCTGCTTAACAAGGGAATCATCGAGAGTGTGGACTACCCTACGGCATGGTGCCACCCCATCGTGCCTGTCCCAAAAAAGACATCTGGTGTAAGGCTGTGTGTTGACCTGACACGACTCAACCGTTACGTGAAGAGGCCCGTGTATCCAGTGCGCTCACCTCATGACGCCATCGCCTCGATCGGGACCGGAGCAGTTTGGTTCACCACTCTTGATGCCAAGATGGGGTATTTTCAAGTCCCCATTAGAGAAGAAGACCAGGATTTAACCTGCTTCATAACACCTTGGGGTCGGTACAAGTTTCGGCGAGCGGTTATGGGTCTCGTCTCGTCTGGAGACGAGTATAACCGTCGAGGAGACCAAGCTCTCGGCGACATACCTAACACCATCAAGATCGTGGACGACATCCTGGCCTATGACTCCACCTACAGTGCGCACTTAGCCCATGTCATTCAGATTGTGCGGCGGTGTGACCAGCACGGCATCACTCTCAACCCACAGAAGTTTACATTCGCGGAAAGAGTGGTAGATTACTGTGGTTACTCTGTTTCTGGACAAGGCTACACGACAGACTCAAAGAAAGTTAAGGCAATCTCTGACTTCCCACGACCACAGCACATCACCGACTTACGATCATTCATGGGTCTTACAAACCAGCTTGGAAGCTTTTCTCCTGCTGTGGCTGCAGCTGCACAACCCCTCAGAGATCTCTTACGCCCGAAGAACAGTTGGTGCTGGTCTCCTAACCATGAAGAGGCGTTTGAGAAGGTGAAACAGTGTCTCGTCAGCCCACCTGTCTTGGCATACTTCGACCCATCATTACCAACGATGCTACAGACTGACGCCTCAAGGATGCACGGATTTGGATTCGTTCTCCTGCAGAAGCACAGTGACCAGTGGAAGATGGTGCAATGCGGGTCAAGATTTGTTACAGACACAGAGAGCCGCTATGCAGTAATAGAGTTGGAAATGGCTGCAATCGTCTGGGCAGTCAGGAAATGTGGCACCTACCTGAAAGGACTCCCTCACTTCGATCTAGTGCTCGACCACCGCCCGCTGATACCTCTCCTCAATAGCAAGTTGTTGGGAGAAATAGAGAACCTGCGGCTGCAGCGCATGAGGGAGAAGCTTGCTCAGTATTCTTTCACAGCAAGCTGGCAAAAGGGATCGACACACTGTGTGCCCTGACGCCCTCTCACGTGCTCCAGTACAGGACCCAGTGGAGGAAGAGGATGCTGCTACTTCTGGTGACCTCGACCCTCTCCACTCAGCGGTCATCTCAGCGTTATCTGCCACCAATGAGGACGGCGTCCGCTTAGCACCACTCCAGGATCAGACTGTGGAAATGGTACGTGCCGCAGCAGCAAGAGACGGGGAGTACTGCTTGCTCAAGAACGTCATCATCGAGGGCTTCCTGATCATTGCCACGACCTCGATCACCGCTTGCGTACGTACTGGCCGGTGCGCAGTCTGCTGGCCGTAGACGACGACCTGGTGGTTTACGGGCCGAGGCTTCTTATTCCTCACAGCCTCCGCCGAGAAACACTAGAGCGACTCCATGACAGTCATCAGGGGATGGAGCGCACCAAGCGACGGGCCCGACAAACGGTGTACTGGCCTGGTATGGACAGAGACGTTGAGAACGCCGTTTCTGGATGCTCACTATGCCGTCCACTCCTACCAAGCCAAGCCAACGAACCTCTCTGGCAGGACACGGACACACCCAGCAGGGTGTTTGAGTCAGTTTCTGCAGACTACTTCCACGCAGCAGGCCGTACATACCTCGTGTATGTAGATCGCTTGTCTGGGTGGCCTCACGTGTCTGCATGCTCACGTCCAGCATCGGCTGATCAGCTCGTTCGTGTCCTTCGGGGTGTGTTCGCCGACACGGGCGTGCCTGTTCTCCTGAGGACTGACGGTGGACCGCAGTTCACTTCTTCATCGGTACGGCGCTTCCTGGCTCGATGGGGGGTGGAGCATCGTGTATCTTCACCTCATTATCCACGCTCCAATGGTCACGCCGAGGCAGCGGTCAAGTCC
>NC_087180.1:15436614-15441614 GCF_035594125.1 Scylla paramamosain | reverse complement strand
CTCTCCTTCCTTTGTATTTCCATGCATTCCTCTTCTCCTCTTTCTCCACTTCCCTTTTTACTTCCTTCACTTCCTTCTCCGTCTCTTTCTCCTCTTCCTTTTTTCTCCTGTCTCCTTGTATTATTTTTTTTCTGCTTATTTCTATGTATACCTCTTCCTTCTCCTCCTCTTCTTTCTCCCTTTATTTTTTTTTCTTTTACTATCCCTCCTCTTTCCTCTCTGTCTCCTTCTTCTTTTGATCTCTTTCCATTTCCCCGTTTTCTTTTCTCTTCACCCCTCCTTGAGTCTCCCTGCCTGCATCTCCTTCTCCTCCTTCTCTTCTTCTTTGTCATTTACCTTCTTTCTCCTCGTCCTTCTCCCCTCCTCATTTTTTCAAGTTTCTTCAACTCTTCCAGCCTTTCCTTCACTGCCACCACCACCACTTCTTCCTCTCCTTCATCCTTCATCTTCTTCCCTCCTTCGCCTCCTTCTTTCACCAAAACTCAGTGTATATAGCTTTCTAAAACGTCTTTTTATTTTTTTCTTATGAGTGATTTCAACTGATTCGACTTTTTTTTTTGGTTCAAGATTTTTATTTTTTGGCGTGTAAAGTAATTTTTATCTACCTATTCTCATCCAAACCTAAACTTACGTACCCTAACCTAACGTAAGGCAATCTTATGCTACTTAACCTAATCTAACATAAGCTAATCTAACTTAACCTCCAGCATACAATAAAAACTACTACTACTACTACTACTTCTACTACTACCACTACTACTACTACGAAAACATACAACAGCTATACACCATCACATATCACCATCACCACCACCACCACCACCACCACGAGACGAACCAAACACAACTTGTCCTCATTTTCCTCCTTTACTTTTCTTCCTTCCTCCTTTTCCTGAAGCTCTTGAGAGTCTTCGAATTTCAAGACGAGAGCAGACATCAAGTTCTGGAGTGTCAGGCAGTCTGTCACCGGGGGAGGAGGGGGAGGAGGAAGAGGGAGGTAAGAATTAAGAGGGAAGGTAGTGGTAGAGAAGAAGAGGAAGAAGAGGAGGTGGAGGAGCAGGGGAGGAAAAAACAAAAGGTATGAAGAGGAGAGGGAATGCTGGAGGAGGTAGAAGAAGAAGAAGAAGAAGAAGAAGAAGAAGAAGAAGAAGAAGAAGAAGAAGAAGAAGAAGAAGAAGAAGAAGAAGAAGCTTCAAGAAGAAGAAGAAGAAGAAGAAGAAGAAGAAGAAGAAGAAGAAGAAGAAGAAGAAGAAGAAGAAGAAGAAGAAGAAGAAGAAGAAGAAGAAGAAGAAGAAGAAGAAGAAGAAGAAGAAGAAGAAGAAGAAGAAGAAGAAGAAGAAGAAGAAGAAGAAGAAGAAGAAGAAGAAGAAGAAGAAGAAGAAGAAGAAGAACAAAGAAATTAACAACAGAAGGTGCATGTAGAGGAGGAGGAGGAGGAGGAGGAGGAGGAGGAGGAGGAGGAGGAGGAGGAGGAGGAGGAGGAGGAGGAGGAGGCAAAAAAACAGATAACGACACACGCACTGAAGTCGTAAATCGGAGAGAGAGAGAGAGAGAGAGAGAGAGAGAGAGAGAGAGAGAGAGAGAGAGAGAGAGAGAGAGAGAGAGAGAGAGAGAGAGAGATTCTTGAACGACAACATGACAACGAGCGGGACGACCACAAGAAGACTTAGGAGAAGTAAAGTTTAGGTGGACAAGACTCGAGGTCCGCCCACTTGCAGCCACCACCCACCTCCACCCACCCATCCACCCATATCCACTTAGAGCCTTATGAGAATGTGGAAGATTCAGGTTACAGAGACAGTGGATTAAGTGTGGGTGTTCCCTCATCTTCACCTTCTCCTCTTCCTCCTCCTCCGCCTCTTCTTCGTTCCACACCGTGATGTCTTCTTCATAGCACTCAAAACAGACAACTTCCTCCTCCTCCTCCTCCTCCTCTTCTTTCTCTTCCTCCTCCTTCACTTATCCAACCATCATAAAATCTCTTCTCTTCCTCCTCCTCTTCCTCCTACACCACCAAGAGGTTACGCAATCTCACAAAATTTTTCCTGATTTAAAACTTCACCAAGAGGAAGATATATATTATACCCTGTTGTCTTCCCTCCCTCTCCCTCTCTCTCTCTCTCTCTCTCTCTCTCTCTCTCTCTCTCTCTCTCTCTCCCTCCAGCGTTTACCTTTCCTTCCTGGTGGAGATGAAGAGAGTCTCCCGTAGCCTCTCTTCTCTCTTACCTGGAAAAAGAGAAGATTTGAGTGTAAGTAATGTGATGATAATTGGTGGTGGTGGTGGTGGTGGTGGTGGTGGTGGTGGTGGAAAATAATGATAATGAAGGGAATACAAAGCTACATTATTCAGAAGGTAATTGGTGTCACTATACATGAAGAAAGTTGTATGATATTTACTCGTAGTAGTAGTAGTAGTAGTAGTAGTAGTAGTAGTAGTAGTAGTAGTAGTAGTAGTAGTAGTAGTAGTAGTAGTAGTAGCAACAACTTTAGGATGTAAACGACCAAACAGCATTGATTGACAAACTTTTCTACGTCAACATTTTTCTTTCCATTCAAAATTCTGTAGTTTAGGGAGGATTTTTAAACCACTTTTTTTTTGGCATTTTTCAAGGTCCTAAAAAAAAAAAACGAAAAACACTTAACCCCAATATTTTCATCTAATAGATATGTTCCTTAACCCTTTCACTGCTATTTAACAACTTTCCTTCATTACCAATCACCCTGAGATATCTATCCTTCACCTACAGCCACCTCCAAACACTGTACTTGACGGAAATTGCAAAATCTACTCTTTTTTTTTCTAATACCCATCTTCCCTGTACGTGTTTATAAAGATTCCACACATTATTTTAACCGATAAGAATTTCTGTATATCGCAGTGAAAGGTTAAGGAGAACCACAGCCCACACACCGCCGCCCTCCCTTCCAGACCCCACACGCTACAACACACTACCTCTTACCTCTTCCTTCTGTCACGTGTTACCAGTATTTTCACAGTAAAGGAGAGGAGGAGACTTCTACTTCCTGTACCGCCCTTTCCCTGCTTCCTCCTGCTCTTTCTCCTCCTGCTGCCATTCCTACAACTCCTTCCCTTCCTCCTCCACCTCTTCCTCTCCCTCCTCCGCCAACCCCAGGAATTCCCGTTTCCAGTTGCTTGCTGAGAGGAATTGTGCGGTGGTCTTGTCTGAGGAAGTCTGTATGGGGCTTCCTGTGTGTGTGTGTGTGTGTGTGTGTGTGTGTGTGTGTGTGTGTGTGTGTGTGTGTGTGTGTGTGTGTGTGTGTGTGTGTGTGGTAGCAGGAATGTAGGATAATGCTGATAATAAAACACTTTTTTTTTTTCATTCTGAATGATAATCAGTTCATTTTTCAGAGCAAGTGTTCGTGTTTCGTGTCTCTCTCTCTCTCTCTCTCTCTCTCTCTCTCTCTCTCTCTCTCTCTCTCTCTCTCTCCTCTTGGCATGTACTGGCAATATATAATTCGAAAGCATATGTACATTTATAACTGAGAGAGAGAGAGAGAGAGAGAGAGAGAGAGAGAGAGAGAGAGAGAGAGAGAGAGAGAGAGAGAGAGAGAGAGAGAGAGAGAGAGAGAGAGAGAGACTTTTTTGTCGAAACAGCAACATCTGAATATTTCAACCTCACACTTCTCTTCTAAGACATAACGCGTTTCTTAATATGGTGTCTGGAGGAGGAGGAGGAGGAGGAGGAGGAGGAGGAGGAGGAGGAGGAGGAGGAGGAGGAGGAGGAGGAGGAGGAGGAGGCGGAGGAGGAGGAGGAAGCAAAGGAGTAGGACACTTTTATCTTCTCTCTATCTCTCCTTTCCTCTTCTTCTCCGGCTTTCCTCCTCCTCCTCCTCCTCCTCCTCCTCCTCCTCCTCCTCCCATTCCTATTCCATCGTATCTTTCCTCTATTCTTCTCTTCTTCACATTCTTTAGTCTTTTCTTCCATCTCTTCTTCTTGCTCTTCTCCTAGACCACCTCCCTCCCTCCTACCCTCCTCCTCCCTTCCCCCCTTCACTAACAACCCATAATCACCTAATCACCTAATTCCAGCTAATCAAACAAGCTCACAGGAGGCAACCTACGCTGCCCACGAAGAAGGAAATGAAGGAGAAGGAAAAAAAAAAAAGACACAGGAGAGAGAGAAAGGTGGAAGGAAAAACCAAAATGAGGAAGAAAATGCTGATAAAAGTAAAAAAAAATGTAAGGAAAGGGAAGGAAAACTAGAAGAAGAATGATAAAAGACACGGGAGGGAAAAAAAGGAGGGAAAACAACAGACGATGGAAGGAAGAGAGGAAAAAAAAAGATACAGAAGGAAAAAAAGTGATGGAAAATGGATGAAGGAAAAAAAGAGAGGAGAGAGAAAGAGAGAGTAAAAATGCAGGAAACAAATGAGAAACAAAAAGTACAATGGTAAAAAAGGGAAAACAACATTTACTACTGAATAAAAAAAAATAAATAAATAAAAAAATAAATAAATTAAAAAAAATGAAAAAAAATTGAGAAAACAAAAAAAACAAGATATAATTCATAAAACGAAGTGTGAAAAAAGAACAAGAAGGAAAAAAGAAAGAAGAAAACAAAAAACAACAACAATTAAGAAAGACAAACACAGAAACAACCTTCGCAAAAGAAAAGAAAGATAAAAGGGCAAAAAAATAAAAAAAGAGAGAAAGAGAGAGAGAGAATAATAATGACCTTGGCGACAGGGTGACATAAATCTCTCTATTCGGCGGGTTTCGAACTCAGGCATTGTTGGAGGAGGAGGAGGAGGAGGAGGAGGAGGAGGAGGAGGAGGAGGAGGAGGAGGAGGAGGAGGAGGAGGAGAGAGAGAGAGAGATAAAGAGAGAGAGGAACGGAAAGGAGACGGCGGGGTGCAAAGAGGGAAGAAGCAAGAAGAGGAGGAGGAGAAGGAGGAGGAGGACGGGGAGCGGGGACTCATTAATTTGGGGCTCATTTTTCAAATATTCAAATGTTTCTCTTATCTCGCGCGTGACACCC
>NC_087180.1:15419114-15431614 GCF_035594125.1 Scylla paramamosain | reverse complement strand
AGAGGGATCCAAGTCACTCTTATTACTCCCAGAAACAGACAATTTTCCAGACACACCGGAAGTTCTGGATATGGAGGCCTGAGGGGAGAGAAAGAGAGAGGGAGAGGGAGAGTGAGGGGAGAGAAAGAGAGACAGAGTGAGGGGAGATGAGGGGAGGAAACAACACTGAAAGAAGGAGGAGGGTTTAAGGGGGTTGGATTGTCTCACCACAAACACAAGGGAATTCTCTCTCTCTCTCTCTCTCTCTCTCTCTCTCTCTCTCTCTCTCTCTCTCTCTCTCTCTCTCTCTCTCTTCTTGCTCTATCTTTATGGTTTCTTCTTTTGCCGAATTAAATTTTGTTCCCATTTCATTTTCTTCCTCCTCAGGTTAATCCTCCTCCTCCTCCTCCTCCTCCTCCTCCTCCTCCTCCTCCTCTTCCTTCTCTTTCTTTTACCTAATATGACGCAACGAATCTTGATGACTCAGCGATTTTTCTATTGTTCCTCTATCTCTCTCTCTCTCTCTCTCTCTCTCTCTCTCTCTCTCTCTCTCTCTCTCTCTGGAAAAATGGAGTAACAAGAAATGATGAAGGAAAGGAATAGAAGAAAGGAGAGGATAAGAAAGAAGTAAAAGGAGGAGGAGGAGGAGGAGGAGGAGGAGGAGGAGGAGGAGGAGGAGGAGGAGGAACAAGGAAAGAGGTGGAGGAAGAAGAGGAAAGAAGAGATTTAGATAAACGTTGTAGAAGAAAACAAGAGAAAATAGCAGAAAGACGAAAGAAGAAAGAAGGAGAGAGGAAGAAGAAGGAAGGAGAAGGCGAGAGGAAGAAGAAGAGAGATTTAGAAAAGAAAATGCTTAAACAGAAGAAAAACGAGAAAATAGAACAGAAAGAACGAAGAAGAAGAAAGGAAGGAGGAGGAGGAGGAGGAGGAAGGAGGAGGAGGAGGCGAAGGAGGCGGCGGCGAAGGAGGAAGAGGAAAGGAGGGATTTGGGAGAACGTGGGAAGACTCTCCGGCCAAGTAGGAAAGGGCTTAGGGCGGCTTTCCTCCACTGACCGGCTGATCACTGTCTCCCATAATGCACCTTCCCCTCTCTCTCTTCCCCTCTCTTCTTTTCCCCTCTCCATCTCTATATCTCTGTATTTTGCCTTGTCTTCATTTCTCCTCTACATATCTCTCTTTACATTTCCTAGTTATTTTTTTTTTCATCTCTATTTATTCTCTCTTCTTTTCTTCTCTTTGTTTCTCTTTGTTTTCACCTTGTCTTCATTCCTTCTCTCTATATCCTTATCTAGTTTTCTGTCTTTTTCTTTATTTCTCTATCTCTTCTCTCTTTTTTTCTCCATCTCTCTATCTCCCGTCAAAGTCCTGTTCTTTATTTTCATCTCTATTTTCCTTCTTGTTTCTTGTCTTTTTCTTCCTTTCTCTTCATCTATGCCATTCTCTCTCTCTCTCTCTCTCTCTCTCTCTCTCTCTCTCTCTCTCTCTCTCTCTCTCTCTCTCTCTCTCTCTCCATCTTTCTCTTATTTCGTCTTCTCGTTTTACAAAGTATCTCCAATTTCCTTTTTTTTTCTGTTTTCCTCCATGTCTTGTCTTATTCTCGGTTCTTCTTTCCATCCATCTTCCTCTCTCCGTATCTCATTCTCAAAAATCTCTTCTTTCCTTCTTTCTTTTTTCTCTCTCTTATATTCTCTCAATCAATCCTCTTTCAATATATCATTTTTCTCTTTATTCTTCCTTTCCTTTATTTATCGTTTGCTTTAAGTATCTCTCTCTCTCTCTCTCTCTCTCTCTCTCTCTCTCCTGGAAATGTGGAGGGAGTGGAGGAAAGAGGCTGGATGAATCATGGCAGCGGTGATGGTGGTGGTGGCGTTACTTCTGGCACCAGGATATCGATTTTTTCCCCTCTGGAGCCAAAATTCCCCTTACGCGTCACCCTCACCTCCTCTTTGTTTCCCCCTTACCCCTCCACCACCACCACCACTGGCATCTCCTTTCGTCACCACCACCACCACCACCACCACCAACGCAGCAGCATCCTTCCCACTGACTCATTCTTCAGGTAAAGTCCTTCCTAGCTTTGGCTCACCAGAACTGACTCACCGGAGGCTCCAAAGGGACTGACTCAAAGGGAAGTAGTGTTGAATCGTTGTAAAGTGACTCACAGGGAGGTGACTGACTGACTTACGCAACGCAGGGAAACACAACTGAGTCACTCACGCTGATTCATGACTCAATGCGTGACTGGAACTGGCAACTTACGACAAAGGAAACTGGAATCGTATTTTTAAGAGGTGACTGGAAATTTGAGTCTTATATGTAGAATTTTTTGACTGGAAACTGGAAACTTAACAGAATACGTGCCTGGAAACTGGAAACTGGAGAGTAATACCCAGAAAACTTAAATGGAAACTGGAAACACACATCTTCATCATCATCGTTTCCTTTTTTCCCTCTCATTTCCCTTTCGTTTCTAAATTTGTTTCCTCTTTACTTCGTTCTACTTTTACTCTTAAATTAAATGGAAACTGAATGCTTATATACAGAAAGCTTGGGTGGAAAAAAGGAAACTGGAAATTTGCAAGCAGGAAACTTGGAACTTTTACATAGAAAACTTGAATGGAAGGAGAAGGAGGAGAAGGAAGGAGAGAATAAAAAAAAGAGGGAAACAAATATGGAAGCGAAAGGAAAAACGAGGAAAATAAAAGAAAAAGAATAATAATGAATAAGAAAAAGAGCACAAAGAAGATGAGTAAAACAGGAAACAAATATGGAAACGAGAGAAAAATGAAAGAGAGAACAAAAAAAGTGATGATGGTGACGAATAAGAAAAGGAAGAAAAATAAGAGGATGATGGTGATGAAAGAAGAGGAAAGAAAAAAAAAACAAGGATAACTAAGATGGAAAAAAATAAATAAAATAAGCACCCAGGGAAACAAAACCACTAATTTTTTCCCCACAAGAAGCCTCGACAGTAATTTCCTGAACTACATAAAGGGACGCATGATGGAAAGAAGAGAGAGAAAGAAGAGGGGAGGGGAAAAAGAGAGGGGAAAAAAGAGAGGGGAAAGAGGGAAGGTGAAAGAAGGGGAAGCCAGCTAAGTCATACCATTGAGGGGAAATTAAAATCCCACACAAATCGTCAAGAAAAACAAGGAGAATGAGAAAGTGAGGGGAGTAGAGGGGGGAGAGGAGAGATCTTTCCCCTCACTCCCCTCTCCCCTCCCCTCCCCTACAACCCTTGGGGAGCGTGTGATTCGCTAACAAAGCCGCCATCAAGTGCTTATCCTTAGCACAAACCGCTAGATGAATGCTGGGCGGGAAAGGAGGAGGAGGAGGAGGAGGAGGAGGAGGAGGAGGAGGAGGAGGAGGAGGAGGAGGAGGAGGAGGAGGAGGAGGAGGAGGAGATGAAACTTTTGGAGTGAAAGAAAAGGGAGGTAAAAGAGACCTGGGGAGATGAGGGTGGGAGGAGGAGGAGGAGGAGGAGGAGGAGGAGGAGGAGGAGGAGGAGGAGGAGGAGGAGGAGGATTAGCTAAGAAGTGGAGTGAGTTGCGTTCAATATAAGAGTAATGATGATGATGATGATTATTATTATTATTATTATTATTATTATTATTATTATTATAGGATAGACAGTGAATGCTAATGATGACCATGAATGAAGAAGAAGAAGAAGAAGAAGAAGAAGAAGAAGAGGATGGAAGAGAAATACGATGACGACGAGGAAGATGAAAAGAACGAGAAGTAGGAGGAGTACAAAGAGGAGGAGGAGGAGGAGGAGGAGGAGGAGGAGGAGGAGGAGGAGGAAGAGGAGGAGGAAGATCTAAGGAGTGACGCGCCCTGCCCACCGCGTCCCATTTGCATCATAATTAGTGAAGTAATTCATTCCAACTAACTTGGCAAAATTTGGATGGCCCAGCGAGGAGGAGGAGGAGGAGGAGGAGGAGGAGGAGGAGGAGGAGGAGGAGGAGGAGGAGGATGAGGAGGAGGAGAAATGAAAGACAGGTGAGTGGTGATGAGTATTGTCAGAGAGAGAGAGAGAGAGAGAGAGAGAGAGAGAGAGAGAGAGAGAGAGAGAGAGAGAGAGAGAGAGAGAGAGAGAGAGAGAGAGAGATCAGTGCCGTCCAATAGTCGTGGTTAAGTCACAGAAATAATATTGTTTCACTAAGGGAGGCGAAGTGGAGGAGGAGGAGGAGGAGGAGGAGGAGGAGGAGGAGGAGGAGGAGGAGGAGGAGGAGGAGGAGGAGGAGGAGGAGGAGGAGGAGGAGGAGGAGGAGGAGGAGGAGAGGGAGAGTGCATCCGGAAAAGGGGATAGATAGAATGGGGAGAAGGGAAAATAACAGAGAGAGAGAGAGAGAGAGAGAGAGAGAGAGAGAGAGAGAGAGAGAGAGAGAGAGAGAGAGAGAGAGAGAGAGAGAGAGAGAGTGCTCGGTGGGTGGAAAACACTGTAGAACTCTCCCATTGAGGTCACGTGACTTATGGGGAGAGGACGGAAGCAAAGGGAGGGAAGAGGAGGGGGAGAGGAAAGATTGTGAGGAGAGGAGGAGGACGAGAAAGAGGAGGAGGAGATGAGTCAGAGGATGAGTGTTGAGTGAGTGAGGATGTCTAGCTCGCTCTCTCTCTCTCTCTCTCTCTCTCTCTCTCTCTCTCTCTCTCTCTCTCTCTCTCTCTCTCTCTCTCTCTCTCATTATTCAGGACAAAAAACTGAATAAAACGACATTCCCATCCCTAATTTTCCCCTCATTCCCTTTCTCCTCACGTCCCCTTTCTCTCCCTCCTTCCCCTCACCCTTTCCTAAACCCCTTTCTTCACCCCCGCTTCCTCCTCTTCTTTTTCTTTCCCTTGAATTTTGCAAAACTCCATTCCTTCTCATCTTCCTCTTGTTTCCTTTCTTTCGTCACCATTTCCCCTTTCACTTATTTCCTTCCTCTAAATCTTTCCCAATCCCATGTTTTCTTCGTTTGTCTTCTTCTTTTCCTCTTTTTCCTCCCTTCTCTCTTTTCTCTTTTCATTTCCTCTCCTCTTTTTCCCTTTCACTCATTTCCTTTCCTAAATCTTTCCAAATTCCATGTTTTTTTTCGTTTTGTCTTCTCTCTTTACTGTTTTCCTTCATCTATTCTTTATTACATTCCCTCAGTTCATTTTCCTCTTTTCCCCATTTTCCCTCATCCTTCATCCTAGTTTTCCCCTTCTTTCCTCTTCTTTCATCTCCTCTCCTCTTTTTCCCCTTCTTTATCATCACCCTTTCCTCTTTCTCGCTTTTCTTCCCGTCAACTTTTTTAATCCTCTCTTCCTTAGCTTTTCCCACACCACCCCTTCTTTTCCCCTCATTTTCCCCTCACTTCCCCTCAACGCGTCCCTTTCCCCTCTTTCCGTCTTCTGGGCCCTGTGAGTTACTGATTCTCCTCTTTTTTTTTCCCTTACAATTGCAAGCGTGACATGATGCTCTCTCTCTCTCTCTCTCTCTCTCTCTCTCTCTCTCTCTCTCTCTCTCTCTCTCTCTCTCTCTCAGCCAAATATAGATATGCAATTACACGGAAGGAAAAACAGGAAAAGAGAGGGGAAAAAAAGCAAAACCAGGAAGAGCGAGAGAGAGAGAGAGAGAGAGAGAGAGAGAGAGAGAGAGAGAGAGAGAGAGAGAGAGAGAGAGAGAGAGAGAGAGAGAGAGAGAGAGAGTAAATTAAATAAAATACGGAAGAAAGAATCGACATGGAAACAGAATGATAAAAATAAAGAAATAAAAGAGAATAAAAAACAAATTCATGATAAATTATGAACAAAAAACTATAAATAAAAAAAAACGGAAATAAGAAAAATAAAAAATAAGATAGAAGAGTTAGAGAGAGAGAGAGAGAGAGAGAGAGAGAGAGAGAGAGAGAGAGAGAGAGAGAGAGAGAGAGAGAGAGAGAGAGAGAGATGAAGATAAAACAAAACAAAAATAGAAAGAAAAAAAAGCAAATTTAAGATGAAAATATGAACAGAGAGAGAGAGAGAGAGAGAGAGAGAGAGAGAGAGAGAGAGAGAGAGAGAGAGAGAGAGAGAGAGAGAGAGAGCCTAACCTAAACTTTTACCAGATCCACAGATAAACCTTGTGTGAATGGGGCCAAATTTGGGGGCCGGGGCGAGGCTCTAATAGCTATCGACTCTCCCCTCGGATATTCTTCAGTATGGATTCCCCATTAAAATTCCATTAAACTTATTCAAAAGATGCCGAGACCAGAAGCCGGATGGACGCTAGCCAGCACGGGTGTTTTTTTTTTTTTCAGATTTTTTTTCATATTTTTTCATTTATTTATTTTTTTTTTGTCTGATTTTCGTATTATTTTTTTGTTCTTTTGTTTATTTTTTTTTGTGAGTTTTCTTTCCCTTCTATTTTTTTTTGTGATTTTCTTTGCCTTTTCTTTTATTTTCATCTTTATTTCTTTACATATTCCGTTTTCGATTTTGCTTTGCTTTACTTTCTATTTAGTTTACCTCTCTCTCTCTCTCTCTCTCTCTCTCTCTCTCTCTCTCTCTCTCTCTCTCTCTCTCTCTCTCTCTCTCTCTCTCGGTTTAGTGACCTTAATTTTCCCCTCCCCAACAGTCAGGTTCCCCTCACTCCTTCCCCTCCCCTCAACCCCTTCACCTCTTCCCCTTTCCCCTCATCCCCCTACCCTCAAGGCCGCCAGAATGTCTAACGTAAGGGAGGGGAAGACAGGGGAAGTGAGGGGAAGTGAGGGGAAGAGAGGGGAAGGGGGCACACGATATATGAGGGGAAGTGACAGAAAAAATGGCGATACTGCGAATTGAGGGGAAGGAGAAATGAGGAGGGAAAGGAAGGGGAACTGACACGAGAGGAAGGAAAAAGATAGAGAAAGAAGGAAAGGGTTGATGAGGAGGAAGGATGAAAGAAGGCAATGAACCGAAGGAGGAGGAGGAGGAGGAGGAGGAGGAGGAGGAGGAGGAGGAGGAGGAGGAGGAGGAGGAGGAGGAGGAGGAAGAAGATAAATGGATGAAAAAATGTCTCACTTAAATTACTACTGAGAAAATATTAGTTTGCGAAGAAGAAGAAGAAGAAGAAGAAGAAGAAGAAGAAGAAGAAGAAGAAGAAGAAGAAGAAGAAGAAGAAGAAGAAGAAGAAGAAGAAGAAGAAGAAGAAGAAGAAGAAGAAGAAGAAGAAGAAGAAGAAGAAACTGATAAAGGATGAAGGAGAAAGAGCATAAGGAAAGATTAAAGGAGAGAAAGAGAAGATAAGGATGAGTAAACCAAGTCAGAGAGAGAGAGAGAGAGAGAGAGAGAGAGAGAGAGAGAGAGAGAGAGAGAGAGAGAGAGAGAGAGAGAGAGAGAGAGAGTCAGTCTTAAAACCTTACTACTATCTTCCTTTTCCAATTTCTCCTACGAATCTAATCTCTCCACCTCCTCCCTCTCCCTCCCTCCCTCCCTCTCTCCCTCCCTCTCCCTCTCCCTCTCCCTCTCTCTCTCTCTCTCTCTCTCTCTCTCTCCAGGGACGAGGCGATATCACAGACAGTGGGTTTCGATAAAAGGCTCAAATTGATTCATTATTACCAACGTATCCCAATGTTATGGGTCGTGAAGAAAACGGGAACCAGGCAGCCTCGAAGGAACCCACTGGAATGTTGCTGCTTACCTCCTTCTCTCTCTCTCTCTCTCTCTCTCTCTCTCTCTCTCTCTCTCTCTCTGGTGATCGTTTCAGTTTCAAGATTTTTTTTTTACTCTTCGTTTCTTTTCTTGTTTTCTTTTTTAATGAAAGTTTCGTTTTTCCTTTTTTTTCGTCTCTCTCTCTCTCTCTCTCTCTCTCTCTCTCTCTCTCTCTCTCTCTCTCTCTCTCTCTCTCTCTCTCTCTCTCCACCTACTACTTTCTTTATTCATTCCTACTTTTCCTAAACCATTACCTTCGTTTTCCCTCCCTTCTTTCCCTCATCCCACCCTCTCTCTCTCTCTCTCTCTCTCTCTCTCTCTCTCTCTCTCTCTCTCTCTCCAGCGTCGCCAAGGCCCCGGTGCACCCGGTTATAACTACGTCACTGCATAGTATTGCTTTGGAACGTTAGGTCAGGGTTGCATTACTCTGTCTTATGGCGGCGCTGTCCCTGCAGGAGGAGAAGGAGGAGGAGGAGGAGGAGGAGGAGGAGGAGGAGGAGGAGGAGGAGGAGGAAAAGAATATAGGAGGTGGAGGAAGAAGAGGAAAGGTGATAAAGATTAATAGGAAAATGAATCAAGAGGAGGAGGAGGAGGAGGAGGAGGAGGAGGAGGAGGAGGAGGAGGAGGAGGAGGAGGAGGAGGAGGAGGGGGGTGAAGGAAGAGAAGGAACGATGGAGCGATGAAGAGAGAAAGAGGAAGAGAGTGAAAAGATTATAGGAGATAAAGGAAAAAAAAGGAAAGACGGTGATAAAATATTAATAAAAGGAAAACGGAGAAGAGGAGAAAGAAGAGGAAGAGGAAGAGGAAGAGGAGGAAGATAAAGAGGAAGAAGATGAAGAGAGTGAAAAAGATTACTGGAGGAGGCAGAGAAGGAAGAGAAAAGTAGAAGTTGCTATTGAAAGGAAGAAAACAGGGAACAGAATACGGAACAGAAAGAGAAAGTTGATAAATAAAGTAGATAACAAAAAAAATAAATAAATAAATAAAATAATACCCATTTTCATATTACTTCTAGTTCTTATTTATAAACAGAACAATATTTTCCTAACTTTTTCTAAGGAATTATTTTGTCAATATCTTTTTATTTTGTTTGTTTGTTTGTCTGGGCTTATTAATTGACAATAACTTTTACTTTCAATTCAATTTTGCTTGTCTGAAATTTACAACCTTATTTTTACTTATTTAAACACAAAACACCTTTCCATTTTATATTCCTCCTCCTCCTTCTCTTCCTCCTGTTCCTTCTCTTCCTCCTCCTCTTCTTCCACCTTGCGAGAGAGAGAGAGAGAGAGAGAGAGAGAGAGAGAGAGAGAGAGAGAGAGAGAGAGAGAGAGAGAGAGAGAGAGAGAGAGAGAGAGAGAGAGAGAGAGAAGAGCATGGAAGTGAGACAAAAAGTAAAAAGCAATAAAAGGAGAAGAGGAGCGAAGGAGGAGGAGGAGGAGGAGGAGGAGGAGGAGGAGGAGGAGGAGGAGGAGGAGGAGGAGGAGGAGGAGGAGGAGGAGGAGGTCGGAATTTCTTCGCCTGGTGACATGGATTGGACAAATTTCAATAGTTTATTTGCCTGGCCGGAGCCATCGAAGGACAATTGGTGTTTTCATTATTCCTTCAGCTAGACGTATCGGAGCCTCTTCCCTTCTCCTCCTCCTCCTCGTCTTCTTCTTCCTCCTCCGACTCTTTCTCTACCTCTCCTCCTCCTCCGAGTCTTTATTTCCCACTCTTCCAGTTTCTCCTTTTCCCTTCCCCCATTTTTGTTCTTGTAGTCTCTTGCAGTTCTTTTCCTCCTTGTCCTCTTCCTGTTCTTCGTCCTCTTCCGAGTCTTTCTTCTTTTCCCTCCCTCCATTTTTTTATCTTCTTGTTGCCTTTTTTTTGTTCTTTTCTACCTCCTCCTCCTCTGACGCCTTCTCCACCTCCTCTGTCTACTACTTCTCCACTATTTCAAGTCCTCCGCCCCTTTATCTCTTTCTCCACCTTTGTTTCTTCTCTTCACCTTCACCTCCACTTCTGTTCCTAATCCTTTTCCAAACTGATAATATCGTTAACTTAAATAATTGAACTACTAAATTGATAACTATCTCATTTAAACAATTACCAAGCAAAAAAATGAAAATAATTATTAACGTGAGAATATTAACTAGACTGACAATATTCGATGCTCAGGTAAAAAAAAAATTAGCTCCTAAATTAATTAAAAAAATAAATAAATAACCATGTCATTTCAATAATTAAACCGCAAAAAAATATCAATAATCAAGAGGAAAACATTAACTAGAATACACACAGAATGACAATGTTCCTTTTTACCACACGTATAACAACTAAACTCGCAAACTAGCCCATAAATAAACAAGCAAATAAGCAAACAAATCAACAACCATCTCATTTAAACAATTACCTAACAGAAAAACACTAATGAACGTGGGAGCATTAACTAGACTAGTGATATTCAAAGATGACTAATATTCGTGTGGGCGGAAGGACGGCATTCAATAAGCAATGGTAAGTAAGTAAGGCATAGCGAGTGACAGAATCATCAATAGCAATTAACGATAACCCATAAAGTGCACGTTTAAATTAGTCCAGGAGGCAAATCCATTTTCTGTTTTATATCTTTCCTGCTCTTCACGTCTTCCCTCCGTCCGTCCTTCCCTCTACTCTTAAGAATCTGTTCCTTTATCTCTCTCTCTCTCTCTCTGCTGCTTCTTCCTCCTCCTCCTCCTTCTCCTTCGTCTTCCTGCGCCTCTCACTTATCCTCTTCCTCTAGTATTATCCTCCTCTCCTCTCCCTTCCTTACTTACTCTCATTTCTCTTCTGTCTCTCTCTCTTCTCCATGCATGTTATACGGAAATCCTCTCTTTCACTTGCTCTCCTTTCTCTCTCTCCCTCTCTCTCTCTTTCTCTCCATTCCATCACTCCTTCCTTATTCTCTCCATCTCTCCCTCCGTCTGTGTCTCTCTCTTTCTCTCTCCTTGTCCATTGCACATTCCATCTTCCTTATCTCCTCCTATCGTCTCAGAACTATCACGGTCTTCCTTCCTTCCCTTCTTCCTTCCTTCCTTGATTATCTAGAATTGGTGTTAGCTGCGTATAGACTGTAGCTTTTCTTCCTTCTCTTCCTTCCTTCCTTCCTTCGCCTCCTTGATTACTCGCGATGGTGATGCCTAACGGTTGCTTTCATTGTTGTATCTGGATTGAAAACTGAAGGAGGCTTTGTCGGTCGTTCCGTATAAATTGGCGCAAGAATGAGGTGGTCCTGATTGAATTTCGGAAGATAAAGAGAAGGGCGTTTGGGGTTCCTGCCTGCCTGCTAGCCTGCCTGCCTTCCTTGCCTTCCTTCCTTGCCTGATTCTGTTGTTGTTGTTGTTGTTGTTTCTCTCTCTCTCTCTCTCTCTCTCTCTCTCTCTCTCTCTCTCTCTCTCTCTCTCTCTCTCTCTCTCTGTCTACTGTTCTGCTTTCTTCTTTTCTTCTTCTTCTGCTCCTGCTTCTGGTGGTTGTGTTGGTGGTGGTCCGCAGTTGCAGTTGTTGTTGTTGTTGTTGTTGTTGTTGTTGTTGTTGTTGTTCTTTCATCTTCATTTCTTCCGGATTCTCTTTCTTCTTTCTTATCATCACCAGCATCATCATCATCATCATCGTCTCCTTGTTCTTCTTTATTCACTTTCTCTTTTTCTTTATGTTGCTACTAGTCTTTTTTTTTTCATTTTATTCTATTTTGTTCCTTCTCTCCTATTCCGCTTTCCTTCTTTTTATTTTTATTCATTCTTTCAAGTTTTATTTCTTTTTCTCTTCTTGTGTTCCTTTTCCTTCATCCACTACTCTTACTTCTTCTTCTTCTTCTCTTCCTCCTCGTCCTCTTCCTCTTCCTCCTCCTCCTCCTCCTCCTCCTCCTCCTCCTCCTCTCCTTTTTCTTATTGCATCCGTCCTTGGAAAGTTTTAATCTTTCTCTTTGTTTCCTCAATTCTTCTTCTTCTGCTTACGGATTCCTCCATTATGTTCATTTTTATTTTCACACAACACTCCCTCCTCCTCCTCCTCCTTCTCCTCCTCCTCCTTCGTTCCTCTTTCCCTTTCTCCGTTCTCCTTTCTTCTCTTTTTCCCTTCCTAGTTTGTTTCTTTTCTTCCCTCCTTCTCTTCCTAACCCTTCCTCCTATTTTTTCCTAACCTTCCAATTGTCTTCCTCATTTTTATTTTCACACAACACTCCCTCCCTCCTCCTCCTCTTTTTTTCTCCTCCTCTTTCATTTCTCTTCCCTTTCTCCCTTCTCCTTTCTTCTATTTTTCCCTTCCTATTTTCTGTTCCTCCACCTTCTTACCCTACTCCTTCCTTTTCTTCCCTCCTATTCCTAACCCTTCCTCCTATTCTTCCTAACCTTCCAATTGTCTTCCTCTTCCTGCTCTTCCTAACCCACCACCACAACCACCACAACCACCACAACCACCACAACCACCACCTTCTTTCCTAACCCTTCCTTCTCCTACACTTCTTAACCTTCCACCTCTTTCTACTCTTCCTAACCCAACACCACCACCATCACCACCACCTCCTCCTCCGCCCCCCACCCCCGAGCCTCACCAGGGCGCAGTATTGGGCCATATGTATTACAATAAGGTAATGAAATTCCCGCGCAATCGCTAAGAGACGCTGGCAACATCAAACTGCAATAAAGTCAGAGTGTCTTGCAAGAACGCCTGACAGCTCGAGGAAGAGGAGGAGGAGGAGGAGGAGGAGGAGGAGGAGGAGGAGGAGGAGGAGGAGGAGGCAATGGAAGGATGGAATGAGGGAATGGGAGAAGGAATGGAGAACTGAAACTAAACAAAATAAGAATCTAAAGAAAAAGGAGGAAGAGGAGGAGGAGGAGGAAAAGGAGGATGGTGTAGTAAAGGAGGACGAG
>NC_087180.1:15406614-15414114 GCF_035594125.1 Scylla paramamosain | reverse complement strand
CTTGACCCCTCTTCATCCCTCTCCTTCTCAGACCACAAAGCTTCCCTCTCCCTCTCTCCCCACTCTCCCTCTCTCCCTCCCTCCCTCCCTCTCCCTGATAATACTCTGCAGAGCTCGCCAACCTTCAGAAATAAAGTGAAGGAAAATTTAATATGTTTTCGAGCACATAAGAGGAAAGGTACACGAGAGAGAGAGAGAGAGAGAGAGAGAGAGAGAGAGAGAGAGAGAGAGAGAGAGAGAGAGAGAGAGAGAGAGAGAGAGAGAGAGAGAGACTTAAGATGAAAAAAACTGAAATAGAAGAAAGGACAGGAGGAATGAGAGGAAGAAAGTGGTAAGGAGGAGGAGGAGGAGGAGGAGGAGGAGGAGGAGGAGGAGGAGGAGGAGGAGGAGGAGGAGGAGGAGGAGGAGGAGGAGGAGGAATGAAGATTAATATGAAAACAAGTCAATAAGAAGAAAGGGAGAGAGAGAGAGAGAGAGAGAGAGAGAGAGAGAGAGAGAGAGAGAGAGAGAGAGAGAGAGAGAGAGAGAGAGAGAGAGAGAGAGAGAGAGAGAGAGAGAAATAACAAAAATAACATAAATAATAACTGAGAAATGAGAAAAGAACAACAACAACAACAACAACAACAACAACAACAACAACAACAACAACGAGTCAGGGATAAAAAGATTAGACATTTTCATGATATAGAAATTATGCGAGAGACTTGAAATCTTACTTATCTCTCTTCTCTTTATCCTCCTCCTCCTCCTCCTCCTCCTCCTCCTCCTTTCATATTTGCAAGTCGTCTGTTGTCTGTTCTTGTTTCGTAATCCCATGCACTCACTTTTAAATTCAGAAAGAGAAAGAGGAGGAAGAAGGAAAGGCTAAGAGAGGATGAGAGGAAGGAAGGAATAATGAATAAAAGAGGGAGAGAGAGAGAGGTTAAAAACATGTAAAAACGAGTGAGTTCATAATCTCTCTCTCTCTCTCTCTCTCTCTCTCTCTCTCTCTCTCTCTCTCTCTCTCTCTCTCTCTCTCTCTCTCACTGCTACTTCTTCATGTCCTCTCCCTTCATGTTTCCCCTTGTTCCATCTTCCTCCTCCTCCTCCTCCTCCTCCTCCTTCTCCTCCTCCTCGTCGTCGTCCCCTCTCCTTCATCTCCCATCATTTACTCTAATTTTTCTCCTCGCTCCCCTCATCTTCCTCTTCTCTACAATTCCCGTCCTTATTTCCAGCACATCTTCTCCCCTCTCTCCCCTCCCCTCCCCTCTCATGACTCACCTGGCCAAACCCGAGGGGAAATTCAGTCTGATTCCCCTCGCTGGCAGGTTAAATTAAGCCCTCGGTCTGCACCTTGTCTGGGAGCGAGGGGAGGGAAAGAGGGGGTAAGGGGAAACAGGGGGAGGAAAAGGGGGACTCGTTTCCCTTGGGTCTCCCCACGTCACTACGGATTTGGGGTCTCATACAATTCTCCCACACCCTATTTTTTCCCCTCTCTAGAGTCTTCTTTCCCCTCACTCTCTCTCTCTCTCTTTCCCCTCTCTCTCTCTCTCACCTTTCCTTAGGGTATCGATCGGAGTTACCTGAGTGAACACCTGATCAGGCGAACAGGTGAACAGTGCCCAGAGAAGCGTGGGTAATGAGGGGATATGGCCGCCTTCCCGTATATTATATAGGGGGGTTTAAATTTTCTACCCTTTCTTTTATAATTTTCTTCCTTTTGTCTTTTAGTTTATTTTTCTTCTTTTTTTCTGGGTGATATACGTCAAATTTTTCGTTCTTTTCATTATTTTCCCATTTCTTTCTTTCATTTTCTTCCAGTTCTTGTTCTTCTCCTTCGTCTACTCTTCCTTATATTCTTTGTTACCTTATTTAACTCTTCTTTCTTCTTTTGTCATTTTCTTTAGCTCTCTTTCTCCTTTGCTTCTTCTTTATATTCGTTCTTTAATCTTTTTTTCACTCTCTTCTTTCTTCTTTTGCCATCATTATTCTTTCTTCTTCCTCCTCATTTACATTCTCTCCTTTACTCTCTCCTTTTCTCCTTTTCGTTGCAGGCATTTTCCTCCTTCATCGATTTCTTTTCCTTCCAGTCATTCTCTTCATCTTCACTCTTTTCCCCCTCTTTCCTTTCCATCCTTATTCTTAACCTTTTCCTCTTCCTCATCACTCAACTTTATCCTTTACTATCTTCCTCCTCTCCTCCTCGTCGTCTTTCCTTTCCTCTTCTCTCCTCTTTCCTCTCTTCTTTCCCTTCCTCTCCTCTTTACATCCACGCACCCTCCACCCTCCCTCTCCCTCCTTCTCAGTCACTCCCACCACAGAAACCTCCCCTCAAACACCTTACAAGGCTACAAATCCTCAGAGGGTGGGATCGAATAGCCTTCTACACAATATATAAGCGAAATATTGGCATCGAAACCACTCAGAACCACCGAGAGAGTAGCTGGCGTGTTGCTCCTCTGACCATAACTTCCCGGCACCAGCAGGCGAGGGGCGCTGACGCTAGACCTTCTCAAGAGACGTTACGAACATGTGTCGATCATATGAAGCGAGGATACAAGTGCCTCCCGCGGTTATATATGCGGGAGGGTCCTTGAGCTCCGCGACGTTGCATTTTTGGGTTGGGTTGGGTTTAGTTGGGTTGGATTGGGTTGGGTTGGTTTGGGTTAGGTTGGGTTGTGCTGGCCATTATGTGCTTATATTAAATTTGATGGTCTAGTGGTGTGTGTGTGTGTGTGTGTGTGTGTGTGTGTGTGTGTGTGTGTGTGTGTGTGTGTGTGTGTGTGTGTGTGTGTGTGTGTGTATTTGGTTGTATATGTTTTTCCTAAGCTTCTTTATTTAATTTTCTTCATATTTTCTTAGTACATACTGTTTAATTATTATCATTTTTTTCTTTACATTTCTTAAGTTCATTCTTTTCTAGATGTAACACTGTATTGGTTTTGATATTGTCCTACACACACTCTCTCTCTCTCTCTCTCTCTCTCTCTCTCTCTCTCTCTCTCTCTCTCTCTCTCTCTCTCTCTCTCTCGGAAATCTCCTTCTTAACTCTGCCAATCACCAATCCATTCCAGTCTCCAATATCTTCCTCCCAAAACTATCCTGTGAATCCCATTTGTCGGATTATGAATGTTCTGTTTCCTCCCCTTCTCTCCCCTTTCATTCCATTTCCTTCTTCTTCCTCCCATTTTCATCCTTTCTCTTCTTTTTCCTTCTCTCTTCCCTTCCCTTTTCATTGTCTTTTCATTATCTTCCCTTTTCCTTCTCCTCCCTGCTTTATCCTTCCATTTTAATTTTCCTTTCTTCTCCATTCTTCTATTTTCGTTCCCTTTCCTTCCCTTCCCTTCTCCATCTTTCACTGTCTTTCATTTTCATTCCCCCTTCCTTCTCTCACCTTCCCTTTCCTTCTTTTTAGTTCCATTTTCCATCTCTTTCCTTCGCTTCCCTTCTCTTTTCTTCTTTTTAATTTCCTTTCTTTCTCTTTCCTTCTCTTCCCTTCCCTTCTCTTTCCTTCCTTCATAATCATTCCAAAATTCTAATCTTTCATTTCTCCTCTTCTTCCTTTTCACTCTCATTTCCTTTTCCCCAGTAATTATTCCAATTTTCAGTCATCCCCTTCCACCTCCCCTTTCTCCTCTTCTCCCTTCAACCATTCTTCATTCCTTCATTCCTCCTCTTCCCCTCCTTCCTCCTTGAGTCCCCTCGCGGCCTTCCCCATTCCCCTCTTCACCTCCACCATTCCTCATTCCAGCATATTACGTAAGCTTCCTCCTCTTCCTCCTCCTCCTCTTCCTTATTCTTCAGCCCAGCACTCGCACACACCATCACCCCCTCTCCCTCTTCCCCTCCTCCCATCAACCCCTCGTTATCTTCCCTCCCACCTCTCCCTCTCTCCCTCCCTCCTTACCTCCACCTGGCCACGTGCTTTGAATTTGATTACCTCCAGAGGCACGGAGGAGGTGTGAGGGAAAGGCCACTTGTAGCAGAGAGAAAACTTCATACCTCCTCCTCCTCCTCCTCCTTCCTCTTCCTCTTCCTCCTCGTAAGGGCCTCTTAAATACCCTTAAACATACACCGTTGAAGTTGGAAACGGAAGAGGAGGTTCTGGAGGAGGAGGAGGAGGAGGAGGAGGAGGAGGAGGAGGAGGAGGAGGAGGAGGAGGAGGAGGAGGAGGAGGAGGAGGAAAGAAGGTAAGGTAAGGAGGGAAGGAGCAAAGAAGTCTGAAGGGAAACCGGAGGGAAGGACAGAAGAAGGTTGATTGAGAGGGAGGAGGGAGGGAGAAAGAAAGAGGGAGGGAGAGAAAGAGAGAGGAAGAAAGCCAGATAGGTTGAGTGGGAGGGAGGAGGGAGGAAGGAGGGAGGGAGGAAGGAGGGAGAGTAAGAAATAAAACAACCGGGGCGAGAAAATGGGAGGAAGGAACAAAGAAGAGAGAGAGAGAGAGAGAGAGAGAGAGAGAGAGAGAGAGAGAGAGAGAGAGAGAGAGAGAGAGAGAGAGAGAGAGAGAGAGAGAGAGAGAGAGGTCAAACACACACACACACACACACACACACACACACACACACACACACACACACACACACACACACACACACACACACACACACACCCTTGGAAGCAAAAAAAATACACAAAGGAAAAAACAAAAATGAAGGCAAGGAAGGAAGAGAGAAAGAAGAAATTGCAAGAAGGGAGAGGGGGGGAGGAGGAGGAGGAGGATAAGAAAGAAACACAGAAAGACGAAACTGAGTAAAGAGAGAAGGAAAAGAGAATAGAGGAAAGAAAGAAGAAGAAAAGGAGGAATGAGTTGAGGATAGATAAAGAGAAAAGGCAGACTGGAAAGAACAATAGACTGAAATGAAGGCAGGAAAGAAGACAAGAACAAAGGCTGGAAGAAAGAATGGTAGGCTGGAAGGAAAGAATGAAGACTGGAACGAAAGAATAGCAGGAGGAAAGGCTTGAAAAATGTGAAGGAAGGATAGAAGAAAGACAAAGAGAGGAGACTGGAAGAAGAGGGTGACTGAGAACTGGAAGGAAGGAAGGAAAGTTTGAAGGATGAAGTGAAAAAAGGAACAAATGATGAGATGGAGAGGCTGAAAGAAAGGAAGAGAAGAAAGGAAGAAAAGCTGGAAGAACATTGAAGCAAGGAACACTAGAAGACTGGAAGGAAGGCTAGAAAGAAGGAAGGAGAGGTGGAAGGCTGGAAGGAGGGCTGGAAAGAAGGAAGGAAATGCGGAAAACTCGAAGGAAGAAAGGAAGGCTTGAAGAACAGTGAAGGAAAGAAAAATGGAAAGTTATAAGGAAGAAAGGAAAACTAGAAACTGGAAGGCTGAAAGAAAAAACAGGGAAGGAAGGAATGGAAGAAAGAAAACTGGAAAACTGAAAGGCTGGAAGGAAAGGAAAACTGGAAAACTAGACACAAAAACTGAAAACTGGAAGCCTGTGAGGAAGAAAAACAGAAAAAAACTGGAAAGGAAGAAAAACACTGGAAAACTGGAAAACTGGAAGGAAAGAAAACTGGAAGACTAAAAAAAGACACAAAAACTGAAAACTAGAAGCCTGTGAGGAGGAAAAACAGAAAAACTGGAAAGGAAGAAAAACACTGGAAAACTGGAAAGCTGGAAGGAAGGAAGAGAAGGTGAAGGTGCAGGAGGCGAAGAGGGAGGCTAGATATTAAGGCGGTAACAGGTGCCACTTAAAGGGAGCAGTCACATTCCTTTTTTATTGGCTCCCTCCCTTGCCTACTATATCAGGGAGGGGGGCGCGGATCCCCTACACTCCCCTACCACCACACCTGCCTTAAGGGCCTCCTCCTCCCGCTGCGCCAGGAGAAACACGCCCTTATGCTCTAACAAGATGGAGTAACGCTGTCTTCCCGCCAACCTCCGCCGTATTTGTTCCAGGTGAAGAATTTTATTAAGTACAGGAACAGAAGGTGAAGGAGGAGGAAGAAGAGGAGGAGGAGGAGGAGGAGGAGGAGGAGGAGGAGGAGGAGGAGGAGGAGGAGGAGGAGGAGGAGGAGGAGTGTGTAGGTGGTGGTGGTAGTGGATGAAATGTGTAGTGAAAGGGTAAGAAAGGTGAGAGAGAGAGAGAGAGAGAGAGAGAGAGAGAGAGAGAGAGAGAGAGAGAGAGAGAGAGAGAGAGAGAGAGAGAGAGAGAGAGAGAGAGAGAGAGAGAGAGAAACCAAAAAACACTAAATTCGTAATAGAACATGAAAAAAACAACGGGAAAAGTAAAAAGAAACGAAAAAATAAAATAAACTAAAAAAAAAGAAAACGATAAGCAAAGACGAAAGAAAACGAACGAAGGAAGGAAGAAAAATAAACCAAAGAAAACGAGGAAAGTGAAAACAGAAGATGGAGGAGGAGGAGGAGGTGGTGGACGGCGCTGGAAGGCTGTGGAGGAAGGGAGAGTGGAGGGAGACCCGAGAGTGGAGGGAGGCCCGAGAGAGAGGGAGAGGGAGAGGGAGAGGGAGTGGGAGAGGGACAGGTCGGGCAACAAAATGAAACTCGGTGCGGCAACATTAAATCAACCGCCGCGTGTTGCTAATGGCTAGCCTCAGGTGCCCGCCGCCCGCGAGACCCCCACGCCGCGAGGCCAAGGAGTGGGCGAGGACGGACTGGAAGAAGACTGGACAATACATGGACACGAGACAGTGAGACCTGTAGAACTGGAAATTGGAAGAACTGGAGGCTAACTGTAAACTGGAAGATCTCAAAGACAAAGAACCATACTGGACTGGAAGACTGGACTCTACATGAGCACGAGACACTGAGACTTGGAGAACTGGAAACTGGAAGAACTGGAGGCTAACTGTAAACTGGAGGATCTCAAAGACAAAGAATCATATAAGACGAGGTCACACTGGAAGACTGGAACACTGGCAATACATGGGCATGATACACTGAGACTTGGAGAACTGGAAAATGAAAGAGATAGAAGCAACATGGAAACTGGATGAACTGGAAGCTAACTGTAAACTGGAAGACCTCAAAGACAAAGAATAATAAAAGACGAGGATGGACTGGAACACTGGAAAATGATATTGGAACGATTAACAGAGACACAGGAGAACTGGAAACTGGAAGAACTGGAGGATGACATGTAGGATTTCAAGGACGAACAAGGACAAAGGACAAGGAACAAGACGAGGACGGACTGGAAAACTGAACAATGCATGACGCGAGACCGAGACCTGAAAGAACTGGAATCTGAGAAAATAACTGTAAACTCTCCTTGTCCTTGTAAACTCTCCTTGTCCTTGTAAACTTCCTTGTTCTTTGTTCTCGAAATCTTTCAGATTTCGAGAACAAAGGACAAGGAAAAAGGCGAGGTCGTACTGGAAGATATACTAGGCAATACGTGAAAAGAGAATGAGAACGGGAGGAACTGAAAATTGAGATGACTTTAAATTTTGAGGTTTCGAGGACAAACAAGAAACAATTAGCTATTATAAGCAAGGGCTGACTGGAAGCAACACTGGACAATACACGGACATTAGAACTGTAAAACTGGAGGGCTGGA
>NC_087180.1:15396614-15401614 GCF_035594125.1 Scylla paramamosain | reverse complement strand
AAAAATAAACAATCCCTCGAAATTAAATAAAAAAAATAACACTCGATAATGAAAAAGAAAAGAAAAGAAAAAAACAAAAGTATTCTCTTCTAATGCGGCTTACTGGCTGGCACGGCGCCCTTGAAGAAGCATATTGACGACTCGCGTGCCACTCACCAAGCATATTGACGGCTCGAGCACGTGGCCCAGAGGTGAGTGTAAACAGTAGGGAGGAACAGGAGGAGGAGGAGGAGGAGGAGGGTGGGAGAGGAAGAGGGGAATATAAAGTCTAGGGATGATGAGAGTGTGAGGGGAAAATAAGGAAATTATAGGGTGAAAATAGAGAAAATGTGATAGGAATGGGTAATTGAGTGTGATTCTTAGGTCTATAATGTAATTTCTCTCTCTCTCTCTCTCTCTCTCTCTCTCTCTCTCTCTCTCTCTCTCTCTCTCTCTCTCTCTCTCTCCCTCTCATTTACATTATACATTTCGCTTCTCGCTTTCTCTCTCTTTTTTTTTTTTTCTCTCGATTCAAACAAACATGAGGTGCCTTTTTCATGCATTTAAAAGCAAAGAAAAGAGAAAATGCAAAACAAAAACGAGTATTTATGCAATTCCAAACATTTACTCATCCCAAAATGAAAAAAAAAGAGGAAAGAGAAAGAAATAGGAGAAAATAATGAGGGATATGAGATAGAGATAAGAGAAAGAGGGCCATAAAGAGACAAAATGATGATGGCTGTAAGAAAGATGAAGAGATAAGAATACGAGAGAATAGGCGAAGAAGAGAGAGAGAGAGAGAGAGAGAGAGAGAAGATAAGAAAGTAAGAGAAAGAAAGAAAGAAGAGATAAGGTTAGTTAAGTCTGGAGAGGAGAGGTTTAGGTTAGGTTAGGTTGATGAGGATAAGGGAGAAGAAGAGACGAAGAGAAGAGAGAAAAAAAAAAAAATAAACATGACGTAAATTGGGTTAAGTTAGATGATGTGAGGTTAAGTGAGGTTACGTTAGGTTAAATTAGGTTAATGAGAACATGGGAGAAACAGACGAAGAGATGAGAGAAGACAAGAAAATAAAGAAATGAGGAAAAATTACCATAAAAAGTTAGGTTAGTCCAGGTCAGGTCAGGTCATGTCACGTTAGGTTAAGTTAAGTTAGGTTACGCGAGATTAGGATTAGGTTAGGTTAAGTTGGAAGATGAAAGAGATGATAAATAGGGAGATGGGAGAGAATGGAAGAGGATGAGCCTAGTAAGTGATGGGGACAAGGGGATGATGAGATGGGTCTGTTTAAGTAAAGGTCAACGTGAGGGGCAGGGAGAGGAAATGAGAGAGGAAGGGAGAGCAAGGGAGAGGAGCGAGGGGAGGGAGGGAAGGTAAGGAAAAAGGTAAGAGGGAAAGATATAAGGGATGAGGACCACTTTCTCTCTCTCTCTCTCTCTCTCTCTCTCTCTCTCTCTCTCTCTCTCTCTCTCTCTCTCTCTCTCTCTCTCTCTCTCTCATATGCGGGACAAAACTAGAAAAAAATAGAAAATAAGAATTAAACTACCGTGATTACATTTAAGGAATCTCTAGTTTACTCTCTCTCTCTCTCTCTCTCTCTCTCTCTCTCTCTCTCTCTCTCTCTCTCTCTCACATGTACTGGAAACAAAAAAAGTTAAAAAATAAAACTAACCTGGCTATATTTGAGGTATTTTTAGTTTACTCACCCCGACACACACACACACACACACACACACACACACACACACACACACACACACACACACACACAGTATGCACCACACGCAACCCAGTCGTGGCTAATGAAAAAGTTTGTCGTGTTGGTTCTCTCGTGGTCAGAATATAGCGACATGGTGGCTGTGATTGTGTGTGCGTGCGTGCGTGTGCGTGTGTGTGTGTGTGTGTGTGTGTGTGTGTGTGTGTGTGTGTGTGTGTGTGTGTGTGTGTAGATCAAATATAGTCTGGTTAGCTTCACTTTTCCAATTTTTGTTACTTTTTTTTGATTCCCGTACACATCCAGAGAGAGAGAGAGAGAGAGAGAGAGAGAGAGAGAGAGAGAGAGAGAGAGAGAGAGAGAGAGAGAGAGAGAGAGAGAGAGAAGTGGCCAGCAGTGTCTTTGTGCCATAAATCAAGTGTTTTTTCTCTCTCTCTCTCTCTCTCTCTCTCTCTCTCTCTCTCTCTCTCTCTCTCTCTCTCTCTCTCTCTCTCTCTCTCTCTGTGTGTGTGTGTGTGTGTGTGTGTGTGTGTGTGTGTGTGTGTGTGTGTGTGTGTGTGTGTGTGTGTGTGCGCGCAATTACTAAATCACAACTAAGGACTAGATTAAAGATGATAAGAGAAAATAAGAGCAAAAAACAGATAAACGGCAGCTGAGAGAGAGAGAGAGAGAGAGAGAGAGAGAGAGAGAGAGAGAGAGAGAGAGAGAGAGAGAGAGAGAGAGAGAGAGAGAGAGAGAGAGAGAATGCACACAGACCACAAAGAGACAAACATACAGACGAAAGCAGAGACAGATTTAAGAAAAGAAGAACAAGAAGAAGAGAAAGAAGAAGAAATAAGAAAGAAAAGGAACAACAACATGAACAGAAGGAGAAAGCAGGAGAAACAAAGACCACTGGATAAGAAGAAGAAGAAAGAGGAAGAAGTAAGAGAAGCAAGAGCAGGAGGAGGAGGAGGAGGAGGAGGAGGAGGAGGAGGAGGAGGAGGAGGAGGAGGAGGAGGAGGAGGAGGAGGAGGAGGCAGGCTGGCTCCAACGTGTCTCACAGCAGCACTAAAAAGTGAGCCTCATATCCGCTTTATTGTGAAACTTTTTAACAAAACATTGTCAGGTCCCCGTGAGGCAAGTGTGCAGGCGATCAGGGGGCGGGAGGGGAGTTAGGAGGGGCGGGAGGGGGGTTGGGGAGGGGGTAGTATTGGTGGTCGGAAGGATCGGGGGCGGGGACTGTAGAGAGGGATAGGAGGATGGGGTCCGGGTGGAGGGCGTGCTTGGGAGGTGGGGAGGAAGGGGCAGGGGAGGTGTGTGGGAAGGGATGTAGGAAGGAAGGTGGGGGAGGAGGAAGAGGAGGATACTGAAAGTGGAGATGGGGAGGAATTGGGAAGGGAAGGATTTGGGGGGGAGAGGAGGAAGGGAGTGCGTGGGAAGGAAAGAGGGCGGGAAGGGGAGGAGCAGAAGACTCAATGTGGGAGGAACTGGGAGGGGAAGGTGTGGAGGAGGAAGTAAGGGAAGAAAAGGAAGGGGAATGGAGATGGGGGAAGATGTAAGAAGGAATGGGAGGAGAGGAGACAGAAGGAAAGGAAGAGAGACAATCAAGGAAGGAAGAAGAGAGGGGAGAGTACAATGGGGAGGAAAAATAAGATGGGGTGGAAGAGCAAAGAGTGCTTAGGATGGGGAGGAGAGAGGGGAGGAATATTAAGTGGTTGGAGAGGAGAGAAAGAGAAGGGAGGAGAGAAGAGGGAATGAAGGAGGGAAGGAGGAGTGTAGAGGTGAAGGAAGAAGGGGAGGGATAAGAAGAGTAAGTAGTGGGTAGGAAAGAAGGGAAATAAGAGGAGGGGAGAGAAAAGTGAAGGTGGGGAGGAAAGGAAGGGAGTCCAGGGAAGAAAAGTGTGAAGATAGAGAAAAAAAAAAAAAAAAGAGGAAAGACAATAAGGGAGAAGAAAAAGAGACAAAGAAAGCAGGAATAAATGAACAGAAGTAAAACAAAGTACGAAAAGAGAAAAGAAAAAAGGAGGCAAGGAATGGAAGAAGAAATAGAAAAAAAGTGATAAAGATAAGGGAGGAAATAAGGCAAAAACACTTTAAGGAAAAATTAATATAATCTCAACTAACAAGCTGCCAAAGACATCCAAAATTTTCCTACATTCATTCATTCATCCCCCTTAAATTTAACGCACAATGAATCGTTACTCGTTCATTTTTCCCTTGCTCATCTCCCACTTACACGCTTAGTCCTCAGCTTTCACTCACTCTTCTCCATCCTCTCATTCATTCACACTAAACTATCCTAATCTCTTTAAATAAAACACTAATCACTTTTACGTATACAAAAGTCTCATTAATACCTCTTCTTCCCTCCATGTTACATGTTATTTCTCCCTCATCCGGTTAAGTTTAGTTTTTTTCTCTTTTTCTCTCAACCCACTCACTCATTTCAATGCATTTACTTACCCCTCGGATCATTCCTTGTTCATCCTGCGCCCCACGTCTCCTCCACACATCACCAGATCATCCTACGTTTCAAAAAGTGTGTGTGTGTGTGTGTGTGTGTGTGTGTGTGTGTCCCAATGTCTTATGTTAATGTGCTGTTATGAGTTCTAATAGTGAAGGTTTTTTTGGGGGGTGTTTGTTTTGATACATTGATGGGTTCTGTGTTGCTGTTGTTGTTGTTGTCGTTTTTATATTTTCTTGAGGAGGGGAAATGTTGAAATGTGAGAAGGTGATAAGAAATTATTATCTCAGTTTTTGGATATTTTATAAAGTAATGAATGAATAAATGAAAGAATTAATGTTTTTTTTCTTATTGTCCTCGTATTTTTTTTATCATTATTATTTATAGTAGTAGTAGTAGTAGTAGTAGTAGCAGCAACAAAACCATCACTATCATCACCACTATCACCATTAACTATACATTAACTAACCCAACGAGAGATGGAGAGAGAAAAGGATGAATGTAGGCAAGGGAGGCGTGGGGAGTGAGTGAGAGAAAGAGAGATGGAGGAGGAAGAGTAGGGGAAGGGGTAGGATAGGGAGAGCAGGGGGTAGAGTAAGGGAAGCATAGGGTGAGGGGACAGAGGGGAAAGGAAGGGGTAGAGGATGGGGGGAGGGGTAAGGGGGGAGGGGTAAGTCACGAATTATGGCACCAAATAAAACTGGCCCAACATCAGACTAACTAACTTTATTGTTCCATTCGTTAGTAACTTTGTTCATTACCGACCCGTCGCCGCCACTGAAGTATTTAAAAGAACATTACACACCCACCAAAGTAATGGACCTCCTTAAAATAAATAGATTAAATAGGATACTGTACAGATA
>NC_087180.1:15389114-15394114 GCF_035594125.1 Scylla paramamosain | reverse complement strand
CACAGCTAACCTAACCAAACGAAACCTAACTTAACCTAACCTACCCAAACCGAACGTAACCTAACCTCCTCTTAAGATTTTTTTTTCTTCTTCTTTTATCTGGAATCCATTTAATACCTCCAGTTCCCCGCGGCCTCAGGAAGGAGAGAGCAATAACTTTACTCCGGAGCAATCATCCCTCCCTCCCTTCCTCCCTCTCCTCTACTTTTACCTTCTTCCCTCCCATCTCCCTGTCTGTCTCTCTTCTTCTCCTCATTCTCTCTCTCTCTCTCTCTCTCTCTCTCTCTCTCTCTCTCTCTCTCTCTCTCTCTCTCTCTCTCTCTCTCTCTCTCCTCAAATTGCTGGAGGCGTATGCTTTTCTCTCTCTCTCTCTCTCTCTCTCTCTCTCTCTCTCTCTCTCTCTCTCTCTCTCTCTCTCTCTCTCTCTCTCTCTCTCTCTCTCTCTCTCTCTCTCTCTCTCTCTCTCTCTCTCATTGGTGTAGAATTAAAGTTTAATGGGGTTAAAATACGAGAGAGAGAGAGAGAGAGAGAGAGAGAGAGAGAGAGAGAGAGAGAGAGAGAGAGAGAGAGAGAGAGAGAGAGAGAGAGAGAGAGAGAGAGAGAATATGCGAAGAATACGAATTAAAATACATAAAAATTGAAGTAAAAACTAAAATTACCTCAAAATTCTTAACTAATACTTCTCATTCTTCCTCCTCTTCTTCTTTACTCTTCTCTACCTATTCCTCCTCCTCCGCCTCTTCTTCTTCCTCCTCTTCCTCCAACCTCACCCCTGCTATGTACATTCTTCTTTCTCATCCCCACACTTCTCTACTTTCTCCTCCTCCTCCTCCTCCTCCTCCTCCTCCTCTTCTCCTCCTCCTCCTCCTCCTCTTAAAGCTATGGCCTAATTCTCACACTGTTTCTCTACTCTAAGCAACACAAAATTGCCGTAGTGGTGATATAAGGTGACACTTACACCCTGCACCCGCGCCCTACACACACACACACACACACACACACACACACACACACACACACACACACACACACACACACACACACACACACACACACAGGCGGATGTTTAGTACAGAATGCAAAAAGAAAGAAGAAGAAGAAGAAGAAGAAGAAGAAGAAGAAGAAGAAGAAGAAGAAGAAGAAGAAGAAGATAAACAAACCACAACAACAACAACAACTAAATGAAAATAAACTACTGCTGTGTGTGTGTGTGTGTGTGTGTGTGTGTGTGTGTGTGTGTGTGTGTGTGTGTGTGTGTGTGTGTGTGTGTTTAATAAGTACGTACATATAATAACCGTAGTGTTTTTCTGTGCACGTGGAGAGAGAGAGAGAGAGAGAGAGAGAGAGAGAGAGAGAGAGAGAGAGAGAGAGAGAGAGAGAGAGAGAGAGAGAGAGAGAGAGAGAGAGAGAGAGGTAGCTGGGGGTCGGAGGAAAATTAGATGAAAGAGGAACGTAACGTGAGTAATCTTTTCTTAAAGGGTGATGAAGTGGTTAATAACTACTGTACCCGCGGGCTACTCACTCTCTCTCTCTCTCTCTCTCTCTCTCTCTCTCTCTCTCTCTCTCTCTCTCTCTCTCTCTCTCTCAAGGTATTCTTCTCACCTCCCTCAAATTTCCCCTTTTTTTTTTGCTCTCTGATCCCGTCTCTCTCTCTCTCTCTCTCTCTCTCTCTCTCTCTCTCTCTCTCTCTCTCTCTCTCTCTCTCTCTCTCTCTCTGAAGGAAGGGAGGTAAGAGGAAAAGGGAGGAAAGGAGGAGGAGGAGGAGGAAAGGCAGTTTAAGGAGCTTTACCTTCATTCTTGACTCTTTCCTCCAAATTATGAAAGATTTGTACCCTATCAAGCCTCTTCTTCCTCTTCCTCTCCTCCTCCTCTTCCTCTTCTCCTTCTCCTTCCTTTCCTTCACTCCTCTCTTATCTTTTGGACTTATCTCTTTTTACTCTAGCATTTTTATCTTATTTTCTCTCTTATTCCTTGTAAATTATTGTTTTTTTTGTTCTCTTTCATGTTTATTGTCTTGTTTTATTTTCCTTCATTTGTCTTAGTGAATAAATAAACTAGTACTTTTAAAAATGGCTGACAGCTTCGTTTTCTTCAAGTAACCTTCTCGTTTCTTCAATTTTTCTCATATTGATGTTTATTGTTCTTCTCTTTTATCCATTTCTCTTTACAAATAAATAAATAAATAATTGATATAAGTAGTTTCTGGAAATTATTGACACCTTCGCCTCCTAAAACTAACTTTCCCCTTGTTTTTTTTTCCCCTCAGAACCTCAACTGCCCATTATACTTCCCTCTTTCCCTCGCCTTTTCATCCCCTTAGGAAAATCTCATATGCTACAAAACAAGGAAATTATGCCAAGTTTCCTCAGTAGAATGTAAAATAGTAAGAGTTTTTTTTTCCCTTCCCTTTTATTAGTTAGGGAAAGAGTTTAGTTAGGAACAATTTTTTTTCCCCTTTTTAATTTTTTTTATTCTACTTTTCTTTTTTTTTACTTTAGGAAATTTCATAGGTTTGATTTTTTCCTTTTTTTTTTTATCCTCTCTTTTTTTTCGATGATTTTTATTATAGGAGAAATATTAAAGGAGGTTTTAACATTCCTTTCATTGGGAATTTTGGGAATAATTTTGAGATTTCTGAAGGAGGAGGAGGAGGAGGAGGAGGAGGGAAAGTGGTGAGGAAGAAGGTAAATGATATGAAGAGAGGGTAGAGGAGGAGGAGGAGGAGGAGGAGGAGGAGGAGGAGGAGGAGGAGGAGGAGGAGGAGGAGGAGGAGGAGAAACAGGAGATAAATGCAAACGAGATGAGACAAATATGGAGGAGAAAAGTATAAAAAAAAAAAAAAGGTAGGAAAGCAAGAAGGAGGTGAAAGAAGACGAGAACAAGTACAAGGAAGAAGAAGAAGAAGAAGAAGAAGAAGAAGAAGAAGAAGAAGAAGAAGAAGAAGAAGGTGAAAAAGAAAATAATAATGAAAAAAAGAAAAGGAAAAGAAGGAAACTAAATGTAGTAGAAAAAAACGAAAAGGAATAAGAAGAAAAGAAGAAAAAGATGAAAAGTGGCCACTGAAGAAAGTCCAGGAAGGAGGAGGAGGAGGAGGAGGAGGAGGAGGAGGAGGAGGAGGAGGAGGAGGAGGAGGAGGAGGAGGAGGAGGAGCGTAACAAAAAAGAAAAGCTTAATATTTGGTTTTATCGCCGCCAAACGAGCGGTTACGGGGCGACACGAGGCAATAGAGAGAACGGCGCGGGTGATGAAAAGTGAAGGAAATGAAGGAGTGTGTGTGTGTGTGTGTGTGTGTGTGTGTGTGTGTGTGTGTGTGTGTGTGTGTGTGTGTGTGTGTGTGTGTGTGAGAGAGAGAGAGAGAGAGAGAGAGAGAGAGAGAGAGAGAGAGAGAGAGAGAGAGAGAGAGAGAGAGAGAGAGAGAGAGAGAGAGAGAAGGGAAAGATATAGACAAACAGACGAACAGACAGACAGACAGACAGACAGACAGACAGACAGACACACAGACAGACAGACAGACATATAAGTAAAATAAAAAGATCTCCCAAGGACGAAAGTTTAAAAACACAACAAAGAAAACAAAGAAAAACAAAAGAAAAACGAAAACAAAAGAATAAGGAAAACAAGGAAAGGAGGAAACTAATTACAAGAAATTAAGAGGAAAACAGGAAAAGTGAAGACGAATGGACAGATCAAAGGAGAAGGAAAAAGGGAGAGGAAAAGAGGGAGAAGGAGAGGAAAGGAGAAAAAAGGGGAAAGGAAGGTGTTATTGTTGGGGAATGGGGAAGCGAGGCGGGTTAAGGTGGGGGTACATTTCATTTCCGGTGAGGGGGGAAGGGGAGGGAGGCTGACACCACCTAGAAGTGAAAAAAGGAGGGAGGAGGAGGAGGAGAGGGGAGGAATGCAGAAGAATATATAGAAACTTAGGAATATTTCAAGGAAGAGCAGAAGGAGGAAAAGGAGGAAGAGGAAGAGGAAAAGGAAGAGGAAGAGGAGGAGGATAATGAAAACGAAAGCGATGAACAGCCTGGAAAAAAAAATTAATGAGGTTTACCTTAAAAAAAATAAGAAAGTAAGATAGAAAATGAGAATAATGAAGAATGAGGTGATGAGGTGTTCAAATTTGTCTTCGTATCATGAGGAGGAAAGAATAAGGAGAGAGAAAAAAATAAGAGGGAAGAAGGAAGAAATTGCAACTGGATAATACTATAAAACAAAAGAGAAGAAAGATGAAGATGATAAAATGTAATAATGATAAAATAAAAAAGAGAAGAATTAACAGAAAAGGTGATAAACTGAGATAGTATTAAGAAAATGTGGAAAGAAAATACAAAAACAAAAATAAGATCAAATAATGAAAAATATAAGCAAGTAAATAAATGAATAAATAATGAATAACAAAGAAAAAAAAATAATAAAACTAACACGAAAAAATATGCTACACACACACACACACACACACACACACACACACACACACACACACACACACACACACACACACACTACAGCATGACACACCTTTGAGGAACTTAACACTGAAGGAGGAGGAGGAGGAGGAGGAGGAGGAGGAGGAGGAGGAGGAGGAGAAGAGAAGGATAAGGAGAAAGGTATGAAGGAGGACATCTGTTTGTTTACATCCATCAGCTGTTCAGGCAGTCAGCTGTTTATTCCTCTCACCTGCCCAATGTAAACAATAGATTGCGCGTGACAGTGTGGAGGAGGAGGAGGAGGAGGAGGAGGAGGAGGAGGAGGAGGAGGAGGAGGAGGAGGAGGAGGAGGAGGAGGAGGAAGATGGTAAGATATGTCTAGTGTCAATGAGAAGTGATAAATGATACGATTAAAAGAAAAACGCGAAGCAACAGAAGAGAAAATAAAGGAAGGATTAAAGAAGGAAAGAGGAAATAATGAAGAGAAAGGAAAGAAACGCCAGAACTTCAGGTGGAGAAAGAGGAAATATGAGAAAGGAAGAAAGGAATGGATAGGGAAAGTGGATGACATAGGAA
>NC_087180.1:15374114-15381614 GCF_035594125.1 Scylla paramamosain | reverse complement strand
GTGCAAAGTGTTTCACAAGGAAGGAAAGACAAGGACAGGTGAATAAAAAAGAGGAATAGAGGGAGGGAGGAAGGGAGAGAGAAAGAGAGAATAAAAAATAACAAAGATATAGAGAAGAAAGGGGAGGAATATTGGCAAAAAGGGGAAAAGGAGTGTGAAAGTAAATAAGAGAAAGTCTCTCTCTCTCTCTCTCTCTCTCTCTCTCTCTCTCTCTCTCTCTCTCTCTCTCTCTCTCTCTCTCTCTCTCTCTCTCTCTCTCTCTCATATTTCCTTACCAATCTGAAAATATTTATCTAGTCTATCTATTTATATATCTATCCATCTATCTATCTATCTATCTATCTATCTATCTATCTATCTACCTATCTATCTATACATTACCTTAGCATTGCAAAAAATTAAATATATATCTTTCCATCTAGATAAGAAATAAGAAAAGATTAAGCTCTCTCTCTCTCTCTCTCTCTCTCTCTCTCTCTCTCTCTCTCTCTCTCTCTCTCTCTCTCTCTCTCTCTCTCTCTCAGGTGAAAGCCAAAGTGCTTCTGCAGGTGAATCTATGTGACGTCAGCAACTTCCCTACTTGAGGAGAGAGAGGGAGAGGGAGGGAGAGAGGGAGAGGGAGTGAGAGTGGAGGGTGCTTACAAGACTCACTACTCACCCTCCAACACCCTGATTCTGACACCTCCTCCTCCTCCTCCTCCTCTTCCTCCTCCTCCTCTTGCTCTTCGTCCTCGTCCTCTTCTGTCTTATCCTTTCCTACTACAATATTTTCCTCGTTTATTTTACTTTATTTTTTTTTATTTTGTCTTTGTATTTACATCTTTTCCTACAATTATCAGATTTTTACTTTTCTCTTTACTATTTTTTTATATTTTTCTTGTCTTTTTTCTGTAAGTTGAAGTAATTCTCTCTCTCTCTCTCTCTCTCTCTCTCTCTCTCTCTCTCTCTCTCTCTCTCTCTCTCTCTCGCTCCATTCCTATCATCACCGCACTCCTCCACCTCCTCCTCCTTTTCCTCCTCCTCCTCCTAAGCGGTCATTGGTAACAGGTGTCGACACTCAAGGTGGTGGTGGTGGTGGTAGTAGTGGTGACAATGGTGGTGGCGGCGTCATCACCACTGCCATTACTACTACTACTACTACTACTACTATTACTACTACTATGTTAGCACTACTATTATAACTACTACTACTACTACTATTACTACTTCTACAACTCCGTTAGCACTACTATCATTATTACTACTATTACATTTACTGCTACTACTACTACTACTACTACTACTACTACTACTACTACTACTACTACTACTACTCTATTAGCACTACTACTATTACAATTACTACTACTGCTGCTGCTACTACTACTACTACTACTCCGTTAGCACTACTACTATTACTACTACTATTACAAATACCGCTACTACTACTACTGTTACCACAACAACTATTGCTACAACTATTTATGATTTGCTTTTTCTTCTTCCGCTTCCCCTTTTCCCTCTTTCCCCTTTTCCCTCCTCCTCCTCCTCCTCCTCCTCCTCCTCCTCCTCCTCCTCCTCCTCCTCTTTCTTCTGCTAAAACTACTACTACTACAAAAACCATCACTACCTCCACCACCACCACCACCACCATCAACAACAGCAACAGCAACAACAACAACAACAACAACAACAACAACAACAACAACTACTACAACTACTACTACTACTACTACTACTACTACTACTACTACTACTACCACCACCACCACCTTCGAGACAAAACAGAACAAAGTGAAATTCATTTACCTTGACGTACACACATTTCCCTTCAGATGGCTCTCTCTCTCTCTCTCTCTCTCTCTCTCTCTCTCTCTCTCTCTCTCTCTCTCTCTCTCTCTCTCTCTCTCTCGTAGTGCAGGTACGAGAAGAACACGATTAAATACGATTAAAAGAAGATAAAGGTGATGAGAAAGAAGAGAGCAGGGAACAATAATGGCTTTCTCTCTCTCTCTCTCTCTCTCTCTCTCTCTCTCTCTCTCTCTCTCTCTCTCTCTCTCTCTCTCTCTCTCTCTCACTTTCATTTCCCTTTCCTTAATCTTCCTTCTGTCCTTTCTTTCTTTGCTTTCCATCTTTCCTTCTTCCTCTCCTCTATCATTCTCTCCCTCTTCCTCTCTTTTACTCTCACAATAAGGAAAATAAAGAAAAAAAGACAAAGAAAATATTGAAACCTATAATTAAAACTTAAAAAAGAAAGAAAAGAGAGAGAGTAAGGAAGGAGAAAGGAAAAAGAAAAGGGAAAGGGAAGGGAGAGGGGAAGGAGGGTGATGGGAAATGAGATGAAGAAATAGAGACACGGGGAAGTAAATGAGAAGACTGGAGTATGGAAATTGAGGGGAAAACGAGGGAAGGACAAATTGGAGGAAGAAATCGACTGGAATAGGAGGAAAGAATGAGAGAGAGAGAGAGAGAGAGAGAGAGAGAGAGAGAGAGAGAGAGAGAGAGAGAGAGAGAGAGAGAGAGAGAGAGAGAGAGAGAGAGAGAGAGAGAGAGAGAGAGAGAGAGCGCTGAGATGACAGAGGTAAGATACACAACAGAGAAAGACGAAAAAAAAAAACGAAATAAAAAAAGCCGAAGAAAACCCAAAGCAAAAAAAAGAAATGAAAAGAAAAAAAAATCCGAAGACACCAAACTGAACGAAAATTTCTGAACGTACGAGGAAGAATCACAAGGAAAAGGGGACACGAAAAAAGAGGGGAAAAGCAACGAAGATTTGGGACACGGGAAGTCTCACCTGAGTTTTAATCAAGAGAATGAGATGAAACAGCTGGTGGTGGTCTGGCCCCGAGGCGCAGCTGCACTAAGAGCGACCAGTGAGGGGAAAACAAAGGGGATTTTCGACTCTGTGTAGGAACAGCTCTTGTTTTTAATTTATTTGGATTCAAGTTTTCATCCGGCAATTATTATTCACCTGTGCATGCTAATTAAGGAGGAAGGATGGGCTAAGTGAGGGGAGCAATCAGGGAGGGGAGTGAGGGGGAGTGAGGGGGAAAGAAGGGGAAAGGAGGGAAAGTGAGGGTATGGCGAAGAAGGGAAAGAGGAAAGATTGTTTTACGAATACACAAAGCGTTTGCTCTCTCTCTCTCTCTCTCTCTCTCTCTCTCTCTCTCTCTCTCTCTCTCTCTCTCTCTCTCTCTCTCTCTCTATTTTACTGATCTGTCTTGTCAAAGTGTTTTACCTCTTTTTACTGTGTCATTCTCTCTCTCTCTCTCTCTCTCTCTCTCTCTCTCTCTCTCTCTCTCTCTCTCTCTCTCTCTCTCTCTCTCTCTTACCCATCAAGCGCGTGGCCATATTGTATTTTGCGACTCAATAACTATTTTTTTCTTTAAGAGGAAGGAGGGTAAGAGGGGAGAGAGAGATAGGGGAAGGAGGGGAAGAGGGGAAAGAGAGGGGAGAGGGGAAACAAACATCCAGAAACACCTGTCAAACTAGAGCAGGCAAGCAGGTGTTTCCTCATGACCTGGGGAGGGGAAAAGAGGGGAGGAGGAAGAGGGGAGGAGGAAGAGGGGAGATGAGGGGAAGAAGTTTATGATTACCGAGGGAAGTTTGGTTGCTGGCAGTTACCTATTTGAGTTAATCACCTTCACTGGTTAGTTAGTTAATTAAGGTGTCCAGGTGTGTCATCAGATACATATGGGTCTCTCTCTCTCTCTCTCTCTCTCTCTCTCTCTCTCTCTCTCTCTCTCTCTCTCTCTCTCTCTCTCTCTCTCTCTCTCTCTCTGTACAGTTCATATTTTTTCCCTTCTTTTTTTTTATTTTCCGTACTGAAATTAACTTCTTTGTCTTCCTTGTTCCATGTCTTAATCCCTTTAGTTCCTCTTCTTTCTCCTCCTCCTCCTCCTCCTCCTCTTCCTGTACACACCTGCCCCAAGCCATCCCTTCCTCTACTAATTGATGTCAAGCCCTTTTAACGGAGCACAGGTGTCATAAACGAGGAGGAGGAGGAGGAGGAGGAGGAGGAGGAGGAGGAGGAGGAGGAGGAGGAGGAGGAGGAGGAGGAGGAGGAGGAGGAGGAGGAGGAGGAGGAAGCAGGCAACAAGGACAAGATGGTGGTGGTGTTGGTGGTAGTAGTAGTAGTAGTAGTAGTAGTAGTAGTAGTAGTAGTAGTAGTAGTAGTAGTAGTAGTAGTAGTAGTAGTAGTAGTAGCAAATATGATAATAGTAAATATGACAACATTAATGATAGTAGTAAGAAAAATAATAATAGTAAAAATAATAACCTTCTCCATTATTATTATTATCATTATTATCATTATTATTATTATTATTATTATCAATACTATCATTATTATTACTATCACTCTTATCATCATTAACTGCTTTATTTCCTGCACCTATACCCAATGTTACAATCCACTATCACTATTATTTTTCCTTATTTTTTTCATATTAAAATTTTTACTGCTTTACTCATTACGTCCATTTTTTCCTGACTCAACATCCCTCAACTTTTGGTCCCACACACATTTCCCGTGAGAGAGAGAGAGAGAGAGAGAGAGAGAGAGAGAGAGAGAGAGAGAGAGAGAGAGAGAGAGAGAGAGAGAGGTAACAACATACATAAATTTAAAAAAATTGAAGAAAACAAAGAAATAAGGAAATGAAAAATCAATAAATGGAAGAAGAAACATAAATAGAAAAAGAAGAAAAAGAAGAAGAAGGAGAAGGAGAAGAAGAGGAAATGGAGATCGGTAATCCCTTCACAAGATGACGTAAGCTCCTCCCTCTCCCTCCTCCTCCTCCTCTCACTCTCTCCCTTCCTGCCTTACCTGTCCCTCCCTTCCTCTCCTCCTACCTGTCCCACCTTCCGCCTCATTTGTAAAGGTGAGACTAGGCTCCTCCCACAATCTCCCTCCACTCATCTCCACTCATCTCCACTTAATATTACAGAGAAATTATTGATCTTTTATAACATTTTTTTATTTTTTTTATCTCTTTTATTTATTAATGTTTATTTTTGTTTATCTCTCTTCTATCTCTCTCTCTCTCTCTCCTCTCTGGCTCCTCCTCCACCTCCTCACCTGCCCCGCCTCCTCAGGTGAGTCTTTCTTTATTAGCTGCGTGAAACTCCTCCCTCGATATTGATTCTCTCTCTCTCTCTCTCTCTCTCTCTCTCTCTCTCTCTCTCTCTCTCTCTCTCTCTCTCTCTCTCTGGGTTGAAAAACAAGCATTGATGGGAGACTGGGAGACTGAGAGAGAGAGAGAGAGAGAGAGAGAGAGAGAGAGAGAGAGAGAGAGAGAGAGAGAGAGAGAGAGAGAGAGAGAGGTGGCGTATGTCTCACAGGAAGGGCGAGGTGAAGGTGGTGGTGGTGGTGGTGGTGGTGGTGGTGGTGGTGGTGGTGGTGGTGGTAGAGGTGGTGCAAGAAGTAACGGATTCAGGACGTGACGAAAACTTCCTTTCTTTCCTCCCTCACCTCCCTCTCCTTGCCTCCTTTTCTCCTTTCCTCTCCCCCCACTCTCGTTATCTCCTCTCTCCCTTCCCCCGTTTTCCTTCCCCTTCCATTCCGTCATGTGCTAGCCGCTCCTAAATATAAAAATAGTGCAAGGTTATTACTACTACTATTACTACTACTACTACTACTACTATTATTAAGTACTATGACTTATTATAGATATCATTTAACCTTTTTTCCCCGAAACCTTTCCTCCTCCCCTCCTCCCCCTCCTCGTCCTCCTCCTCCTCCTCCAGCACAGTCAGGTCCAACATATATCCAGCTGCTTGTTTTTCCTTTGTGCTCCTTAGCGTTCTCCTCCTCCTAACTCTTCGTTTTCTCAGGATATCCTTTAATTAACTGTCTCTGGGAACCGCGGCACCTTGTCATTCTTTAAGTGCGGCTTATGACAACAATGGGTTAAGAATATGACGCGCACACACACACACACACACACACACACACACACACACACACACACACACACACACACACACACACACACACACACAGTTCCTTATAAGTCTTTTCTTTTCTCTGTTTTTTTATCCTCGTTTTCATGGCTACAGAAGGATGGTTTAATGCTCTCTCTCTCTCTCTCTCTCTCTCTCTCTCTCTCTCTCTCTCTCTCTCTCTCTCTCTCTCTCTCTCTCTCTCTCTCTCTCTCTCTCTGGAATCCACACAACAGCGGTGTAATGGCCAACATAATCAGCTCATTAAAATTCAGGTATAAATTTCAACAAAAGTGGAATAAAATATAAATTAGGTTTGATAACAGAGTGACGTAATCAGGGGAGAGGGGGAGGGAGGGGATGGTGGGGATGGTGGTGAGGAGGGGGAAAGGGGGCTCTCTCTCTCTCTCTCTCTCTCTCTCTCTCTCTCTCTCTCTCTCTCTCTCTCTCTCTCTCTCTCACACCCCCCAACACACTACTCGTAAAATAGATAAGGAAAAAAATACACAGATTGCTTTTATGATAATTACCCAGAAATAATTATAAGCGAATGAAAAAAAAATGTATCTACGTAAGTACCAAAAAAATAAAAAAATAAAAATAAATAAATAAATAAATAAATAAGCAAACTTGTGTCAAAAATATCATCATGAAAAATATGACTCTCTCTCTCTCTCTCTCTCTCTCTCTCTCTCTTTTTTTTTTTTTTTTTTTTTTTTATTTAAACAAAAAATTTACATCAGGCTTAAAACAACACGTTTTTTATGCTGTTATTTGAAAAGCCTATACTTAAATGTAAGGAAGAAAATATAATACAAAAAGTAAACTCATCCTAATATATATATATATATATAGACATGATTAACACAGCACTAGTGTGGGGGTTGTGTTTTACGCCACCTGTGTGCAGCCACTTTCACCTGCTGGAGTGTCATTGTCTGTGTATCACTCGTGGCTGCCGTAAACACATTCCACAGTCTGGAGGTTCTAGCTGTGTAAGAGCGCTGGTGCTGCCTCGAGTAAGATCGAGGCACTTGCACCAGCATGTCATTGGAGGTGGTGGTCCTGGACTCCCTCTGGACAGCTCGTGGTGGGAGCCTTATCGAGCTGAGATGAGGGACCTCCAGAACCCGGGCCTTGTGCTGGACCACCAGCGCCGACACGTCCCGCCGATGCTCTAGCGACGTGACTCCGGTCTGCTCCTCCTGCTGCTGCTGCTGCTGCTGCTGCTGCTGCTGCTGCTGTCCGTCCATCCCCACCAAGCGCAGGGCACGGCGTTGCACAGCATCCAGTCTCTGCAAGTGGGTGGGGGCACTCGACATCCAGGACAAGGCACTGTACTCCATACAAGGCCGTATCTGAGCCTTGTACAGTGTGAGGATGCCCCGGGAGTCGAGGTTTCCTGATATCCGACGCAGTGCAGAGACTCGCTGGGAGACCTGGTGGGCAACAGCAGCAACATGGCGGTCAAAGCGCAGGCCACAGTCCACTGTCACTCCCAGCAACTTGACGTGTTCCTGGAGGGGAAGTGTCTGGCCTCCAAAAATCAGACAGCCTGAGACGGCTGGGGAGGCAGCTGGG
>NC_087180.1:15366614-15369114 GCF_035594125.1 Scylla paramamosain | reverse complement strand
CAGGTTGTTAGTGCTGAGTCATCAGGGAGCTTTAAATTACGGTTAGACTATTTTCTGAATAAGGAAGACGGTGTGGCAATAGTTAGGCACATTTCATTAAGGTATTACCACGTATAGACCAGATGGCTTCTTGCAGTTTCCCTGATTTTTCTCACATTCTTATTTACTAGTATCCGTTAATCCTCTCACTAGCAAGGCATTATTTTCATTGTACTATAAATGTCATAATAATATTTTATGAAGTTAGGAATGACATTAATCAACAACAAAATCAACTTATTCTTTGTGCATCTATTATGATTAACAAGCAGGTGACATCATGCAGTGTGGGAATCGTGTGCAGTAATGTGTGGACTATTAGGAGCATAAGGAATGAAGGGAAGCTGCACTAAGGTCGGGTCTTCACGTGATTCCCAGTGAGAAACATGCCTCCCTACGTCCACCTATCATCCTCATCCAGAAAAGTCTAATCTCTTGAAGCTCCCTAGTGACTGAACGCTAACATATTGGTGTATCATGTAATAGTCATCTTTCATAAGGGAGACGAACGAAGATAAAGGTATGAGGGGATTAAACAAGTGCCGGAAACTGTCTCTCCCTCTTCTTTCTTTAGCTAAGACTTGTGCTCATCGTGTCTGCTCATTGTATCTATCAGCGTATTATTTGTACAGATAGTGATGTGAGTTCTGTTAAGTTCATCACCATCATAGTCATCATTCAAGCATCCGCAACAGAAAAGATGTTTCCCTTCACCACCTCCACTCGTCCTCGTCTCAGTTGGCTGCCTGTCTGTTCCACGTCAAACCAGCAGTTGTTGTCTCAGTTCACTCAGTCTCACTCCCTCAAAACAAGATCAAAGCTTTACATTTTGTCTTTCTTATCTTTCCTATTCTAACCCTCTTATCTTTCTATCCAGTTCTCCCAAAATAAAGACCAAAGAGATATAAAAAATGACCCAGGAAAAATAAATATTGATGTACACAATTACTTCAAGGCAATGCTGGTAATATATAAGCTTAATGTTACGTATAAGCTTAATACATTCCAATACATGTTGCTGCTGGACTTGGCACGCTAACACACTCACACATTCGAAAACAAGAGGAGAAAACACTGAACTGATAGTGACAAAACAACATGATAAGCGAGTGAAGATTTGCTTATGTTGAAAAAAATAAATAAATAAAATAAAATAATAATAATAATAATAATAATATTAAACAGAACCATTTTCTTCAACTAACATATCCCCTAGAACCTTTTCCCCACCCCTATAAAGAAAACGGAAGAGGAAATGTAAGGGAAACACAGTAATCCAGTTTCATGTTGCGTGTTTCCATCACTAGCATGCACTGGGGCGGTCTTACCATTACAGAAGAGACAAACACACCCCAAGATCACGTATAAACACAGCCACAGCATTACACGCCACAGACCCAGAGTGTGGTGACGGCAGAAGGTAACAGTGAGAGGTGAGCAGCGAGTAAACCAGGAAAACAAATGAGTGAGGGCGGCGTCTGTCTCAGCCGGCGTTGGTTGTGACGTCAGGCGCCTTGTTATCAAGATCTGAGAGAGAAGGAGAGAGGAGGAGAGAGAGAGGGATGGAGAAAGAGAGCGAGGGTGTGGCTTTCCCTCCCAGCCATGCACACACACAGCCCCACACCCCAGTCACACGCACACACACGCACGCACGCAGCTTGGAAAGGCACGCCGCGGGTTCAGGAAGCGCCGAATAGTGGACCAATTTGCCACAGACCCCGACTCCTTGTTTATCTCCCGACGCCTCGACACTGCCGCGCTCCCGCCGCTGTTTTCAGGCAAGACTTGGGGGTTTGCACACCGGCACGGCACTTTGGCACATCGGAGGGGCCTTGAGGGTCGCCCAGGGGAGCACACAGCCATCGAATGGGGACAAAATAGGGCGAGGAAAGGGAGAAAGGTGCAGCCTCTTGATATGCGCAGAAGGCTTTCGTCAAGATGCGCAAAATGACGAGCATCTTCTATCGCATTTTAAAGCATTATGCACTTACCTTGGCGGCGACTGGGGACACTCTGCGGCGACCTGAGGGCCAGCGTGCCCCGCCCGCTTTGATGGGGCGGGGCGCAGGCTGATAATTCCTGGCGAAAACAGCACAAAACACCGCCACACCTTCTCCCAGCTTCTCCACCTACTACTCCCCAACCCTGTCACTCCCTCCTGTAGTGACGTCACGGCTGACACACGTGAGAAGAGCAAATGGTCGACTGACAGGTGCATCTGGGGATTTGGGAGGCGTGGCGGCGGCGCGGCGAGTCTCACTTCCGACGCGGGGCATTTTGGCAGAGGTTCTTCGCCTGGGTGAGTGTGTTGTGCGGCGCGGCGCGTGAAATTTGATGCTTTATTGTGTTGATTTATGGGATATTAGTACGATTCTGTGCACTTTTACCCTCCTACGTGTTCATCTACTCCCTTTTGTATTTCTGTTAAAGTTTTCCTCTTTTATCTCTCTCTATCTCTCCT
>NC_087180.1:15359114-15361614 GCF_035594125.1 Scylla paramamosain | reverse complement strand
GAGAGAGAGAGAAAAGTGTCACTCCCTCTCTCCACTTTACTCTGAGACAGAAGTTTATATTAACCCAACTGCCACCTGCTCTCTCTCTCTCTCTCTCTCTCTCTCTCTCTCTCTCTCTCTCTCTCTCTCTCTCTCCATTGTTTCTCCTAACTCTTCAATACAAAGAAAGAAATAAAGTAAAAACAATAACACTCTTATAAATATAAATAAAAGAAAAAGAAAGCACAGGAGGAGGAGGAGGAGGAGGAGGAGGAGGAGGAGGAGGAGGAGGAGGAGGAGGAGGAGGAAAACGAAGGAAGATGATAAGATTACAGAGTATGAAAAAAGATAAAGAAAAGATCAAGAAACCCAGAAGAAGAAGTAGAAGAAGAAGAAGAAGAACAGCAACAAAAACAACAAAACGAAAATACACTAAAAGAAAGAAAAATGTAAAGAAAACTAGAAAAAAAGAAAACGGAGAGGAAGGAACAGAAGGAAGGACGGCGACTAGACGGAGGGAGAGGAGGAGGAGGAGGAGGAGGAGGAGGAGGAGGAGGAGGAGGAGGAGGAGGACGAGGAATGAGAGGGAAGAGAAATGAGGGTCTGGGCAAGTCTCTGTTTCCTGGTCTTGTTAGTCGCGAGAGCGAGAAAATGTACCAACTTTATGATGAAGTTACTTGTTGAAGTTCAGATGTTACCAACCTGAAGAAGAAAAGGAGGAGGAGGAGGAGGAGGAGGAGGAGGAGGAGGAGGAGGAGGAGGAGGAGGAGGAGGAGGAGGAGGAGGAGGAGGAGGAGAGAGAGAGGGAGTTATTGGAGGAAGGAAAGAAAGTATAAAGAGGAAGAGAAAGGGAAAAATGAGGGAAAAATAAAAGGAGTTTTTTTTGTAAGTTTTTATTGATATTACTCTCTCTCTCTCTCTCTCTCTCTCTCTCTCTCTCTCTCTCTCTCTCTCTCTCTCTCTCTCTCTCTTTGTAATATCCAAAAAGTCCGATGAAATGAGTAAATAAATGTGAAGAGAGAGAGAGAGAGAGAGAGAGAGAGAGAGAGAGAGAGAGAGAGAGAGAGAGAGAGAGAGAGAGAGAGAGAGGAGCAGCAATATGGCGGTGGAAAGGCTTCAGACCTGCGCTTAGGCTTCCCAGGTAATCTTGTGTCGCCACCTCGTCGCCATGGAGACACGCCACACCCCTCCTCCTCCTCCTCCTCCTCCGAACCTTTTTTCCCCTTCCTCCTCCCCCTTGCGACCTCCTATTTCCTCCACATCTTCCCTCTCCTCTTAATCCTCCACCTCCTCCTCCTCCTTCTTCCTCCTACCTTATCCTTCTCCTTCTTACCTCTTATTATTCTCCTTTCTCTCTTCTTTCTTTCTTTCTTCTTTGTCTTTGTCTTCTCTCTTAGGGAGACCTGTTTTAATTTTTTCCTTCTATTTATTTTCCGTCTATTCTTGTTCTTTATTCCTTTCTTTTCTCCTTTTCATTCTTGTCCTTTTCCTATTTCCTCTTTGTTTTGTTTTGTCTTCTTTGTTTACTCTTTCTTCTCTTCCACCTTCCTCCAACTCTCTCTATTTTCTTTCTCTCCTACCTTCATTCTCCACTCCAAACTCTTTCTCCTTCCTCCTCTTTCTCTTCATTCTTTTCATCTTTAAAACTATTCTCTTTTTCTTCGTCCGCTTAACCTTACGTCTTCTGCTTCTTTTTTTTGTTTTTTTACCTTTTCCTCCCTTTATTATCTTCTTCATTCTCCTTATTTACATCTTTCAACTCTTCTTCTATCTCTTTTTTGTCAGCATTATTTTTTTTCTACTTTACTTTAAACTCCTCCTTCATCTTCCTTCTTACTTCTTCTACTCTTTCTCTTCCTCATCATCCTTTTTTTTTATCGTTTTCATCTTTCCTCTTCTTCTCTCATTATTTTCATTTTTTTTTACTTTTCTTCAGTCTTACCTATTTCAGTTTACATTTCCTCCTCCTCCAAGTTTTCTTCTTGTTTTCGTCATTTTTAACCTTCCTCTTCCTATTACTTCTTTTATCTTCTTCCTCAACCTTACAACTTCTCCTCTACACAACATTTCCTCTCCTCCTCCTCTTCCTCCTTCTCTATCAACCTTACCTCTTCTACTTTACCTTTACCTACCTACCTACCTACCTATCTTTCTCCTACTCCTCCTCCTCCTCCGCCTCCTCCAATTTACAAATTCATAGTGGGCCTGCCGAGGCACCGCTGCGGGATTCATAATAAACAAAATTGGAAGCCAGACGACCGGGCGTCCTCTCACACACACCAATAAATATTCAGGAGAAACAAGGCAACGAAAAAACTTAATCAACTTGTAAGCGACGGAGGTGAGAGAGGGGGAGAGGGAGAGGGTGGGGGGAAGGAAGAGAGGGGCAGGTAAAGTTTGCGAAGGGATGGGGGCTGGTTGGAAAATGGGACAGAGGGCAATCTTAGAGTTACAAATGCAAAGTGAAAATGGGGATAAAAGCAGGGAAACAGGAATGGGTGGAGGAAAGAAAGGGTAGATT
>NC_087180.1:15341614-15356614 GCF_035594125.1 Scylla paramamosain | reverse complement strand
TCTCCAGATAAACAAGAAGAGCCGAGAACAGAGAAAAATAGTGAGTGATGGGCCGGATGAGTGGGTGAAGGGCGGTTCGGATGCGGTTACGCGGGGCCGGCTCTCCACCTCAATATTCCCGCGATTCGCTTAATTATATCCGTGCAAAATGTGATCAAAATTCAATGGCTTCTGAATCGATCCGTAATCCCTTTTATGGGGCATTCAGAGGGAGGGAATGGAGAAAAGGAGGGAGGGAAGGGGAGGGAGGGAAGGGAAGGGAGTGTTCGACTCTTGACCAGCAGGGGCACAGGAAACGCAGGTAACAGTGCAGGTGTTTATTCACAGAAGGTGTGAACAGAAGGCTGGAGGTAGGTGATCTCCCGGCGCCAGGCCGCGCACTTCAACTTAACACTTATGACTGAAGCCTAGCTCGTTCACTCATACACGTATTCATGCCTCACACAAGTCTCGCTCATTCACTCGTTCACACAACTAGCTAACAACCACACACCTCCCCCGAGACATAAGGAAGATTCCTTATCTTTGTTATGGCTACCGTAACACATGAAACAAAGTTACAATGATTGAAGTACAGAAAACACGGTACATATACACAAAACAAACACAGCGTACAATGAACACGTACGACTAATCGTAGGTGCTACGGTGCCACCGCACCTGCAGTCGTCTCGGCTCCCTACGCTGTCGGCTGCTTCGACGCTCTGGTTGCTCTCGGCCACGGTGTACCCCGTTACCCTGATGCTCCGGGCTGCCGGGATGGTGGTGTTCCTCGTGACCCTGATGCTGAAGCGCTGCACCGCCATGAGCGGTGTGCTGCTCGACAGGAAGGGGAGCAAGAGGTCTGTGTGGGCGTAGGTGTCTTCTATTACGCCACATCACGCGACCGCTGCCCATCTTGATGAGGTAGTCTCTCCTTCGCCCAACAGCCACGATGACACCCAGGCGATCCCAGAGGCCTGTCGTGTGATCTTGAACGTCGACGTGGCCACCGAGGTGCAGGAGAGGAAGAGTACGGGCGGACGCGTCGTGGCGAAGTTTCGCTTTCTTCCTCAGTCGCTCTGCCTTGGCGTCGCACTCATCAGCAGCGCGCTGCCACTGCTGAGCGTATGAGCGATGATGAGCCGGGACACAGGACCTCATAGGATGACCGAAGAGGACTTGTGCTGGTGATCGCCCTTCCGCCCTCGGAGTGTTGCGCAGTTCCAGCAACCCGCGAGCGAACGCATCCTCGTCCAGGTGTCCCTGCTGTGTGGTCGTGAGGATCAGCTTCTTCACGGACTTGACCGCTGCCTCGGCGTGACCATTGGAGCGTGGATAATGAGGTGAAGATACACGATGCTCCACCCCCATCGAGCCAGGAAGCGCCGTACCGATGAAGAAGTGAACTGCGGTCCACCGTCAGTCCTCAGGAGAACAGGCACGCCCGTGTCGGCGAACACACCCCGAAGGACACGAACGAGCTGATCAGCCGATGCTGGACGTGAGCATGCAGACACGTGAGGCCACCCAGACAAGCGATCTACATACACGAGGTATGTACGGCCTGCTGCGTGGAAGTAGTCTGCAGAAACTGACTCAAACACCCTGCTGGGTGTGTCCGTGTCCTGCCAGAGAGGTTCGTTGGCTTGGCTTGGTAGGAGTGGACGGCATAGTGAGCATCCAGAAACGACGTTCTCAACGTCTCTGTCCATACCAGGCCAGTACACCGTTTGTCGGGCCCGTCGCTTGGTGCGCTCCATCCCCTGATGACTGTCATGGAGTCGCTCTAGTGTTTCTCGGCGGAGGCTGTGAGGAATAAGAAGCCTCGGCCCGTAAACCACCAGGTCGTCGTCTACGGCCAGCAGACTGCGCACCGGCCAGTACGTACGCAAGCGGTGATCGAGGTCGTGGCAATGATCAGGGAAGCCCTCGATGATGACGTTCTTGAGCAAGCAGTACTCCCCGTCTCTTGCTGCTGCGGCACGTACCATTTCCACAGTCTGATCCTGGAGTGGTGCTAAGCGGACGCCGTCCTCATTGGTGGCAGATAACGCTGAGATGACCGCTGAGTGGAGAGGGTCGAGGTCACCAGAAGTAGCAGCATCCTCTTCCTCCACTGGGTCCTGTACTGGAGCACGTGAGAGGGCGTCGGGCACACAGTGTGTCGATCCCTTTTGCCAGCTTGCTGTGAAAGAATACTGAGCAAGCTTCTCCCTCATGCGCTGCAGCCGCAGGTTCTCTATTTCTCCCAACAACTTGCTATTGAGGAGAGGTATCAGCGGGCGGTGTGACCAGCACGGCATCACTCTCAACCCACAGAAGTTTACATTCGCGGAAAGAGTGGTAGATTACTGTGGTTACTCTGTTTCTGGACAAGGCTACACGACAGACTCAAAGAAAGTTAAGGCAATCTCTGACTTCCCACGACCACAGCACATCACCGACTTACGATCATTCATGGGTCTTACAAACCAGCTTGGAAGCTTTTCTCCTGCTGTGGCTGCAGCTGCACAACCCCTCAGAGATCTCTTACGCCCGAAGAACAGTTGGTGCTGGTCTCCTAACCATGAAGAGGCGTTTGAGAAGGTGAAACAGTGTCTCGTCAGCCCACCTGTCTTGGCATACTTCGACCCATCATTACCAACGATGCTACAGACTGACGCCTCAAGGATGCACGGATTTGGATTCGTTCTCCTGCAGAAGCACAGTGACCAGTGGAAGATGGTGCAATGCGGGTCAAGATTTGTTACAGACACAGAGAGCCGCTATGCAGTAATAGAGTTGGAAATGGCTGCAATCGTCTGGGCAGTCAGGAAATGTGGCACCTACCTGAAAGGACTCCCTCACTTCGATCTAGTGCTCGACCACCGTGCCTGCCGTGCTGGTCACACCGCCGCACAATCTGAATGACATGGGCTAAGTGCGCACTGTAGGTGGAGTCATAGGCCAGGATGTCGTCCACGATCTTGATGGTGTTAGGTATGTCGCCGAGAGCTTGGTCTCCTCGACGGTTATACTCGTCTCCAGACGAGACGAGACCCATAACCGCTCGCCGAAACTTGTACCGACCCCAAGGTGTTATGAAGCAGGTTAAATCCTGGTCTTCTTCTCTAATGGGGACTTGAAAATACCCCATCTTGGCATCAAGAGTGGTGAACCAAACTGCTCCGGTCCCGATCGAGGCGATGGCGTCATGAGGTGAGCGCACTGGATACACGGGCCTCTTCACGTAACGGTTGAGTCGTGTCAGGTCAACACACAGCCTTACACCAGATGTCTTTTTGGGACAGGCACGATGGGGTGGCACCATGCCGTAGGGTAGTCCACACTCTCGATGATTCCCTTGTTAAGCAGCTCTTCCAACTGGCTCTTAATTTCTTCACGCCAATTGTAAGGGATTGTACGAGATGCTGTTACGGCGAAGGGTCGAGCGTCGTCTGTCAACTCGATGGCCATGGATCCACCAGCCATTGCACGTAAACCTTCCTTTGCTTCGAAGACGCTGGGAAAGGCCTTGATCACAGCAGCAGCGTGCCCCGCACGCTGCTGTGGCGTTGGGTCGTAGGAATGAGGCCAGCTGATCACTTCTGTGGGCGTAGATAGAGGTGGCTGCGAGGCGGTCGGGTACTTGATGGAGCTGTTGCCGGTGTGCTGTTCTTCCCTGCGTAGCGGTCGGATTTGAGCCGGAAAATCTTCGGGGAGGATTCCGAGAGCGATGGAATCGTACCAGCTAAGCAGCGCCCCCTTCACCTCCTTCACCACGCTCACAACAGTCTCAGCTTCCCTGTCGCCCAGTTGCAAGTGCGACGAGAAAGTTCCTACACAGGTGAGGGGGTGATTACCGGCAGCATAAAGTCCATCACCATCAGCGGGCGCCAAGCTGGAGGGCGGGATTCCAAGGAGTGTTGCCGTGTCGAGGCCAATAACGGTCGTTTCGGCCCCAGAGTCAGGAGTCCACGTAATCTTGTCTCTTCCAGCGGGATGTGTGGCGGTAATGAGCACCTGGGGCGCAGGTCGTGCCGTCACCGTCTTTGTGTATACGCCTGATAAGAGCTGGTATACACTGGCACTGGCTCCCCGCCTCGGGCCTGCACCGCGATGAGGAGAGACAGTTGAGGAACTCCTCGAAGCTCCTCGTCGTTTCCTCACTGTCTGCTGACATACACTCGCAAAATGCCCTCTTTTCCCGCGGATTACGACACACTTTATCTATTGCCTGGCATCCCCTTTTGTCACTGCGACAATCTTTGCCACAACGATAACAGCCCGTGGGGCTTGAGCCCCCGAAACTGCCCTTCCTGTAGTTCGAGACAGCGTTCACACCATGGCTCGAAGAGTGAGAGCCGCCCCTTAGTACTGCACTACACTGGTTAGCGCTCTCTGATGCTCTGCAAATATCTATGGCGTTTTCAAGGGTGAGTTTCTTGTTTTCCAGCATGCGTTTCAGAGCCACTTCGTCTCGTGTCCCAACGACAATTCTGTCACGCAGCTGATGGTTTATGCACTGGTCGCAAAAGTCACAGAAATTGGCGATTTCCTTTACAGCACATAAAAAGTCGTCAAAACCTTCTTGCGTTTCTTGCACGCGGGAGTAGAAGTCTCTTCTATCCATGATGATGTTGCGCTGGCTTCGCAGGTACTCACACATTGCATCGAGGATGGTTCTTAACTCCGCGTCTCTCGGTAAGCTTATCCCGTAGCGAAGTGTACGGGTCCACTCGTCGTCTAGGACAGCAGCGAGTGCCGCCCTCTGCTCAGCCAGGGAGAGACAGTCTATCCTGGCGAGGGTTACGTATCCTTCAAACTTATGGCGCCACGTGTCGAACTCACGTAAAGATGCTGACGCCGTTAAGTGAGGAATGATGGTGGCGGACGTCGGGAACCTCGCGCCCTGGGTAGACGTGCTGCGGGCTGTGGTTTCGCCTTCATTGCTCGCCGTGGTGCGACTGGGAGCTTGTGTCCCCACTCTCTCCAGCAGCTGGGTTAAACGCTCCTCGCGAGCCTGACTCTGCTCCGACTGTCGCGCTAGCAGGGCAGCCAGCGCCTCCAACTGCTTCTCCATTCTGCGCCGTACCCACTGCAGCCTTGTCCTGATCCTACTCACTGCGCCATGTTCGACTCTTGACCAGCAGGGGCACAGGAAACGCAGGTAACAGTGCAGGTGTTTATTCACAGAAGGTGTGAACAGAAGGCTGGAGGTAGGTGATCTCCCGGCGCCAGGCCGCGCACTTCAACTTAACACTTATGACTGAAGCCTAGCTCGTTCACTCATACACGTATTCATGCCTCACACAAGTCTCGCTCATTCACTCGTTCACACAACTAGCTAACAACCACACAGGGAGGGAATAAGGGAAGGGAGGGAAGGGAGGGAGGGAAAAGGGGTGTGGTGATGGGAGGGCCGCCTGTCTCCTCCACAAATCAGGCAATAACCACCAAAACCACCACCACTGTTATTACCACCATTGGCATCATCACCATTATTACCATCACCACCACTACTAGCACCATCACCACCACCTCCATTACTACGACCATCACCATCATCACTATTAGGTCTACTACTATTATTCCATCACTATTAATGGCGGATCTACTACTACTGAGAATAGATCACACACACACACACACACACACACACACACACACACACACACACACACACACACACACACACAAGGGTAGAAAAGAAAGAAATAGATAGAAATATAGGGAAAAAAGTCAAAAAAAAAAAAATGAAAGCAAATAAAGAAAAATAAAGAAAATAAGAAAACCAAAACACAATACTCCATAAAGCTAAAAAAAAAAAAGAAAAGAAAAAAAAACGTGAAAAGGAAAGACAAAAATACACACAAAAAAAAAATAATAAAAATGAAACAAAACACAACAGAAAAATGGAAGAGCAAAAAAGGAGAAGGAAAAAAAAAAAAAAAAAACAAAACGAAACAAAAATAGAGAAAAAAATGAAGAGAAAAAAAATAAAAAAATAACTATAATGCAAAAAAAAAAAAATCAAACAAAAAAGAAAACAAAGAAAAAACCCACAACACAACAAAGACAAACAAGAGAGAAAAAAGCAAAACAACAAGACCAAACCAAAACAACAACAACAACAACAACAACAAAACAAATCCTGTCACACCAAAATCCATTTGACACACTGACTCTTTCTCTCCCCTCTTCCCTCCCCTCCCTTTGTGTCTTCCCCTCTTCCCCCTACACCACCCCCCACGTCAGGAGAGGAAGGGGAGGGGAAGGGAGGGGAAAGATTGAGGCGGAGGAAAGAGGGAATGAGATAGGGAGAAGAGAGATGGAGTGATACGGAGAAAGAGTGAGTGATACGGAGAGAGAGAGAGAGAGAGAGAGAGAGAGAGAGAGAGAGAGAGAGAGAGAGAGAGAGAGAGAGAGAGAGAGAGAGAGAGAGATTTATTGAGATAGAGAAAAGAAATACGCACGCAAGAGGAAAGATAAAAATAGATGTACATAAAAGAGAGAGAGAGAGAGAGAGAGAGAGAGAGAGAGAGAGAGAGAGAGAGAGAGAGAGAGAGAGAGAGAGAGAGAGAGAGAGAGAGAGAGAATAAAAGGGCAATCCCATACAAAGCAGCAATAAAATTACCTATGTAAATAAGACGACAAACGTACCAAGACCGATGGCGACTTGCTGTGAACGACTGGGAGCGGCGGCTGTGAGGGTGGCGGGCTGTGGAGTGCTTCTACAAGGCTATAAGGCTGTGGGAAGGATGAAATAAGCTTTGGCAGGCTGTGGTTATTGAAGGGAAGGCTGTGGAGGGTGTCTACAAGGCTATGAGGCTGTGGGAAGGCTGAAAGACACTGTGGGATGCTGTGGGGAGGCTGAAAAAGCTGTAGGAGACTGTAATGAGGTTGGAAATATACGAGTATGGGAATGATCTGGGAGGCTGTGGGATGCTGTGGGGAAACTGTGGAAGATTGTAAAAGATTGTAGGGCTGTGGGAAGGCTAAAAATGGCTGAAGAAGGTTGTGATGCTGTGGACAGGCTAAGAAGAGTCTATATTAGGTAATAGGGAAGCTGTGGAGGGCTGTAAAATGCTGTGGGGAGGCTGTGAGAGGTTCTAGGGAGTCTATAGAAGGCCGTGCGAAGGCTGAGACGCTAAAAAAGGCGGTGAGAGGCTATGGAACGGTGTGTAAGACTGTGATGCTGTGGTTAACTTGTGGGAGTCTGTGAATAAGCTGTGGGACTCTATGGAAGGGTGTAGGAGTCTGTGGAAAAGGTATAGAGGGTTGTGGGGAGATTGTGGAAGGCTGTGGAGGGTTGGACAAGGCTGTGGGAGGCTGTGGGGAGGCTGTGGGAGGCTATTGGAAGCTGTGGGAGGCTATGGGGAGACTCTGAGAGGCTGTGGGAGGCTATGGGGAGACTGTGGGAGGACGTGGGAGGCTTTACGAAGACTGTGGGTGGCTGTGAGGATGCCAGAAGGTGTGGGGAGGCTGTGGAAGGCTGTGGGAGACTGTGAGAGGCTGTGGGGAGGCTGTGGGGAGGCTGTGGGACAAAGGAGGACTTTATTTATATATCGTACTTGTCTATTGGTGTTTTCTTTTATCCTCTTGTTTATCTATATTTGTTTTGAATTCCTTGTTTATTTTCTTTGCTTGTAATTGTAAGATTTTATTTATTTTTTTTTTATCGTGTCTTATCTCTCCCCTTGCATTAATGAATTATCTCTTTTCACTGTTTATTTCTTTCTTTCCCCACTATTTTCTTTATTTTCTTACATTCTTCCTTACGAAAAGAAAAAAATAAAAGCCTTTCTTTACTGGAGTTTGTCTATTTTACTCTCTCTCTCTCTCTCTCTCTCTCTCTCTCTCTCTCTCTCTCTCTCTCTCTCTCTCTCTCTCTCTGGAGCGTTTCTATCCTTACTCATTCGAACCTCACTCCTCCTAACCTCTCCCTACCTCCCTCCCTCCCTCCCTCCCTCCCTCCTCCTCCTCCTCCTCCTCCTCCCAGTACGTAAGTCATTGTAGCGGCTAATCTCAAGAGTTATTGGCTATTTGCTGCTCCCACTCCATTATTGCCCTCTCCTTTCCCCTCTCTTTTTCCTCCTGCCTTTATCTCAGCCTCCTCCTCTTCCTACTCTTCCTTCTCTTCTCCCTCCTTCACCTTCTTTCCTTCCTTCCTTCCTTCCTTCCTTCGTTCGTTCGTAGGTGCTGCTCCTTTGTCTTTCTTTGTGGTGGTGGTGGTGGTGGTAGTGGTAGTAGTAGTAGTAGTAGTAGTAGTAGTAGTAGTAGTAGTAGTAGTAGTAGTTGTTGTTGTTGTTGTTGTTGTTGTTGTTGTTGTTGTTGTTGTTGTTGTTGTAAGTAGTAGTAGTTTGGTAGTGAGCTGGTGAGAAATGCAATTGAAACAACAACAACAACAACAACAACAACAACAACAACAACAGCTGCTGCTACTACCACCACCACTACTACTACTACTACTACTACTACTACTACTACTACTACTACTTCTACTACCACTACTGCTACTACTACCACTATTGTTACAGCAACAACAACAACAATAACAACAACTGCTACTACTAATAATACCAATACTATTATCATTACTATTTTTACCATTATTATTATTATTATTATTATTATTATTATTATTATTATTATTATTATTATTATCATTATTACTATTATTATTATTATTGTGCCAAAAAACCTTCCTTCAAATTAATGTGTGTGTGTGTGTGTGTGTGTGTGTGTGTGTGTGTGTGTGTGTGTGTGTGTGTGTGTGTGTGTGTGTGTGTGTGTGTGTGTGTGTGTGTGTGTGTGTGTGTGTGCGGGCGCGCGGGCGGGACACTGGTCAAGGCAACTCGTGTCCATCTGGTTTATAGGTCAATTGTCCGAAATGGCGAAGGGAGAGAGAGAGAGAGAGAGAGAGAGAGAGGGAGAGAGAGGGAGAGAAGAAAGGGTGTAACTTAATGCTTGGTTAGGTCCCTCCCTCCCTTCCTTCTTCTCTCCCAATCTCCCTTCCTTCCCTTCCCGTCATTTCATCTTCCTCACTCTCCTTAATTAATGGTCACTCGCCTCGCCTCTTCATCTCCTTCGTCATCACCATCACCACCATCATCACCATCATTATCATCACCATCGTTAATTAATCCTACCTTTCTTTATCTTTCAGGTGAGAATTCTGACACTTTGCTGCAGAAGGAAAGAAGGAAGGAAGGAAGGAAAGGAAGGAAGAAAACAAAGGGGAATTAATAAAGAGAAAGGAATGGAGAAAAATTAACACGTAGGAAAGAAAATGAGAAAAGAACTAAAAGAAGGAAGAAGTGAAGGAAGAAACGAAGGAAAATAGACAGAAGGGAGGAAAAAGTAATAACAGAAAATTTAAACCGTACTAAACAACCAAGTTTAAGAAAAAAAGAAAACGAAGAGAAGAAAACGAAGGAAGGAGGTAAACAAGGAAGGAAGGAAGGAAGGAAGGAAGGAAGGAAGGAAGGAAGGAAGGGAAAAATAGATGGAAAGAGAAGGAGTATAGGACAGCTAGTTTTCCATCACCTGTCAGGACGGAGAGACATTCCCTCACGTCTCTTCCTCCTTCCCTCCCTCCTTCCTTCCAGCCATGATCAAAATGGAGGAGGAGGAGGAGGAGGAGGAGGAGGAGGAGGAGGAGGTGAGGGGGAAAAGTCGGAAAATATTTACGGAAAATGAAAAAAGAGACACAAAGGACTGAATGGAATGGAAGGAGGAAGGATTGAATGAATAAACACAGAGGAAAAATAGTGAATAAAAGGAGAAGGAGGAAGAGGAGGAGGAGGAGGAGGGAGAGAATAAAGAAGAGATGGAGTGAAAATGGGGAGGAAGAAAATGAACAAGGAAATTACAAAGAGGAGGTGTAATGTATAGAAAGAATAAAGGAGGAGGAGGAGGAGGAGGAGGAGGAGGAGGAGGAGGAGGAGGAGGAGGAGGAGGAGGAGCATATCCACACAATAACAACAAAAAAAAGACAAAAATAAAATGAATGAGACAAGGAGAAAATGATAAACAGACTCAAGACAGAATAAAAAGAAAAGACAAACATTAATTATAGTGCAGAGAGAGAGAGAGAGAGAGAGAGAGAGAGAGAGAGAGAGAGAGAGAGAGAGAGAGAGAGAGAGAGAGAGAGAGAGAGAGAGAGAGAGAGAGAGAGAGAGATGAAATATATGGGAACGATAGAGGAAAAAGAAGACAGTGAGTGAGGACAGTGAAGGATGAGAAAGAAGGGAGGAGGAGGAGGAGGAGGAGGAGGAGGAGGAGGAGGAGGAGGAGGAGGAGGAGGAGGAGGAGGAGGAGGAGGAGGAATGAGTGATGAGTGTTGAAGAAACATTGCCATTAAAGACATACTCAGCATGTAACAAAACACACACACACACACAAACACACACACACACAAACAGAAGTCACTACGAGAACGAGAGCGAGAGAGAGAGAGAGAGAGAGAGAGAGAGAGAGAGAGAGAGAGAGAGAGAGAGAGAGAGAGAGAGAAACATACCAAGAGTAGTGGGCAGCAAGCAAAACTTCCCTCTCTTCTGCTCTTCCTCTTCCTCCTCCTGCTCCTCCTCCTCCTATTTATCTTGCACGTCGCCAGGACTCCACAAGCACAAAAGGGAGGCGGCAGCGGCGGCGGGGGAGGCGGGGAAGGCGGAAATGCACAGCTGGAGTTAGAGGGGCGGGTGCCTCCTTATTGCTGCAGCGAAGGGTGAGGGGAGGGCACAAGACGCGAGGCAAGAATGGAAAGGCTAAGGAGAGGAAGCATAAGAATAAAAGGAAAGGAGAGCGAGGGAGATATACAGAGGAGGATAAATATGCAAAAAAAGAATATAGACACATACATACATACTTGGTGTATACTTCCGTACATACATACATACATACATACATACATGCAAGCACGCTTATACACATGCTAGTGGTGGAGTTTCTTATGAGAGAGAGAGAGAGAGAGAGAGAGAGAGAGAGAGAGAGAGAGAGAGAGAGAGAGAGAGAGAGTAATATTTTTTGTCGTTACAGGAAAGACAAGATTTTTTTATTCTCTCTCTCTCTCTCTCTCTCTCTCTCTCTCTCTCTCTCTCTCTCTCTCTCTCTCTCTCTCTCTCTTTTTTGGTACGTTTTCTGAAATACGTCAAAAGTTAATCTCCGCTCAGGTTCGGTAAGTCACGATTTTAATTAAGTTCGTTTCCTCATAATTACAAATCAGGTTCGTTCGTTAATTCGCTTTTTTTTTCTCTCTCCCTCTTTTTTTTTTTTGCATAATTTTCGTTCTATCTCCTCATTCACCTTAACTTTATATCTATTGTTTTTTTTTCTTTGACTTCTTCTACCTTTCTTTAATTTTTCTATCTATTCACCTTTACTCTATCTTACTCTATGCCTTTCTTCTTTTTTTTATTTTCTTTGTTATTTTACCTTTATTTTCTCCTTCTATTTTTTTTCCTCTGCTTACTTTTTCATTTTTATTTTTTACTCCTCACCTTTTATTCTATCTTAAGGCTTTTTTTATTTCTTTTCTTACTTTTTTTTTACTTGTTATTTCACTATTTTACGTTCGTCCTTTCAATTTTCATTCACTCGTACAAAATTCATTCATATTCTCTCTCTCTCTCTCTCTCTCTCTCTCTCTCTCTCTCTCTCTCTCTCTCTCTCTCTCTCTCTCTGACCTCATCTGACTCCAACACCACCCACACACACACACACACACACACACACACACACACACACACACACACACACACACACACATTTCCAATCATATAATGCACATTTAAATCAGGCACAACAACAGAGAGAGAGAGAGAGAGAGAGAGAGAGAGAGAGAGAGAGAGAGAGAGAGAGAGAGAGAGAGAGAGAGAGAGAGAGAGAGAGAGAGAGAGAGAGAGAGAGAGTGCCTGGCTGATGGTTCAATACGCGATAAACAAAAACACGACTAATACATCATTGTCTCGAGCCCCAAAAATTGAAACAAATGAAACGAGTGAGGCTGGAGATTTCAAACCCCACTTTTTATTATTTTACTGTTTTTTTTTATTATTATTTTTGAACAAACGTTATGAACTCAGCTTGGGGGGAGGGGGGAAGAGGTGGGGGAGATGGGGGGAGAGGTAAGAGTGAGAGGGAAGGGGAGCTGAAAATGTATTTGTTTATTTCGTTGTTTTGTGTCTTGTTTTTCTTGTTGTGGCGATGGCGTCAGGTTGGCACTCACACACACACACACACACACTCTCTCTCTCTCTCTCTCTCTCTCTCTCTCTCTCTCTGTAGTATATATATAATCAAGTGAACATTTTAAACTAGTCACTATCTTACCTCCCTTTTTTTTTCAGTTTTAATTCATTTCTTCATCATGGACGTCATCAGTATTTTGACGAGTAATCCTGACCTCAATGATTTTTTTTTTTTTTTCCTTTTACGAAGTCGCTGCTATGTAACACTGCCGAGGCTCCGGTTTTTGTGTGTCTGTCCTGTCCTTCTGTCTGTGTGTTACATCTCTCAACCCAACATGCTCACGCGCGCACGCACATACATGCAAAGATACATATGACATGCATACATACACAAAGTACACACACATTGAGAGAGAGAGAGAGAGAGAGAGAGAGAGAGAGAGAGAGAGAGAGAGAGAGAGAGAGAGAGAGAGAGAGAGAGAGAGAGAGAGAGAGAGAGAGAGAGAGAGAGAGAGAGACTAACTAACCAACCAGCCAGCCAGCCAGCCAGCCAAACAGACCGACGGAAAGAGGAGAGAGATACACGTTGATAAACACAGAGAAAGTGACAGAAAGCTGTACAGAAAGATAGACAGGCGGACAGACAGACAAAAAAAACAAGAAAAAAAAAAAAAAAAAAACTCAGTAAACATTCCCTACGTAAAAAAAAAAAAGAGCAAACAGATTACGATTAAAAGCGAAAATAAAAAGAGAAAAAAACCCAAGTCTTGAAACTGTCGGCAAATATCAGATGACTAAATAAAAAAAATAAAAAAAAAACGCGTCAGAGGAATTGCAGGCGAGCGTAGAAATATGAATAAAGGAAATGAAAAAAAAAAAAAAGTGCAGCGGATTCTCTCGTAAGCTTCAGTGAGAGGCGGGAGAGAGAGAGATAGAGAGAGAGAGAGGAGAAGCAGGAAGGCAGAGAGATGCACGAACCTTCTCAACATCGTCATCCTAGTCTTTCCTTTCCCTCATCATCCTTCTTCCTCATTCGCATCTTATTCGTCGTCTCTCTCTCTCTCTCTCTCTCTCTCTCTCTCTCTCTCTCTCTCTCTCTCTCTCTCTCTCTCTCTCTCTCAATTTTCTTCTCAGTTTTGTAACATGTAATTAATTTCTTATTCATGTTTTGGCAGATGTTTTGCTATATCTCTTAATCTTTCTCTTTCTCTCTTCCTTCTTCATCTTGTTCTTTCGTTAAGGTTTGTTCTATGGGGTGTGTTATTGGTGTTGTGGAAGGTAGCTTTGTTCTTATTGCTCTTCCTCCTTTTCAATCAAGCATATCAGTTACTCCTTGTTTTCTCCTCCCCCTTCCTTCTCCTTCTTTATCTGTCTCTTGGTATCTTTATTTTTTTCCCCCTCAATATTCCTCCTCTTCTTGTTTCTCATCCTCTTCCTTCTCCTTTCCGCGAAACATAATCTCCATCTTCCTATGCATTTCTCCTCGTTATCCCCCCTCCTTAAAACCAAACACATTCCAAGCACTTAATCTTCCTTAATATATGTTCTACTTTTTCCTCATTTCCCTGACCACCACCACCACCACCACCACATCCTCCATCAGCATCACCCCGCATGTTAAATCCTCCATCACTTGCTCTCGAGGATTCACAATAGCGCCACAACTGCAGTCCTCGTAAATCGCTCACTGCGTGGATTAGCAGAGATCAGATAGGCAGGAAAAGGAAGCGTGTGATCTGAGAATTCTTCGTGTCATCCTCTGGGAGTTTAGATAACGCACCCTTGGTTATGGCGAGTATTTGCAATTCAGACCTCAAATCTCCTCGCCTCAAACTACATCACACAGCGTCTCACGTATTGGCATCAGTATTAGTCACGGGAGAGAGATGGACGAGTGGAGAAAAAAAAAAAAAAAAAAAGGCCTTTGAGCACGTATCAGGGAATAGAGCCACATCATGTCCAGAAAAAAAATATAAGTACTAGATGTTTGACTTGGTATTAGTTTTAATATCAGTCAAGGGAGAGAAGCCTGGAGAGTTAAGTCGATTGGTGTATATGTAGTAAATGTTGATATTGGTTGTAGTGGTAGTTAACCCTTTCACTGCGACACGGAACAATTAACAGCACCAGAAGTCCTCGTAATGCGTGAAATCTTTATAAGCATCTACAAAAAAAAAAAAAAAGTTATTAAAAAGGATAGATTTTGTAATTTTTACCTAGTTTAGTTACAGACTGGAGGTGGCTGTAGAATAAGTAAAGATTTCTCAGAATGACTGGTAATTAGAGATATACCAAATAGCAGTCAGAGGATTAAGAGGAAGACAGAGTGAAAGTAACAGAGATAATCCCCAAAAAGAATAAATATAGTAAATACTGAACTTAGTATTGGTATCAGTGTTAGTTAAAGAAGGAACAGACAAAGAGAAGAATTAGATGGTGTTAAATAGAGTGATGTTCAAATACGTATCAGTTTTAGTATTAGTTAAGGAAGACAGCAAAGAAAGAGAAACTTAAATATGTCGAAGTTAGCATAAGTGTTAATTAAGGAAGGAATAAAGGAAAAGGGATTAGATGGTGAGGAATAGAGTAAATATTAGTGTAAGGTTCCAATTTTAGTATTGAAGGACAGGGAGAAGGAAAAGTAACAATAAGGTGATGTTGAATAGAGTAATTGTTAAGACTGGTATTTCTTAAGGAATGTAAAGAGGGGGAAGGGACAGAATAAGATGATATTATTTAGATGATATGTTAAAATTAGTGTTAGTTTTAGTATTGAAGAAGGGACAGAGGCAATAAAGAGATGATAGATGATGTTAAATGAAGTTGATGTTATAGATAGTTATTTTTA
>NC_087180.1:15329114-15334114 GCF_035594125.1 Scylla paramamosain | reverse complement strand
GAAGAAGAAGAAGAAGAAGAAGAAGAAGAAGAAGAAGAAGAAGAAGAAGAAGAAGAAGAAGAAACGAGGCAAAGGGCTATGATGGAGGGAAGAGGAGGTAAGAAGGTAGTGAGGAGGAGGAGGAGGAGGAGGAGGAGGAGGAGGAGGAGGAGGAGGAGGAGGAGGAGGAGGAGGAGGAGGAGGAGGAGGAAGCCAGGAAGATGGAATGATCATAGGCAGGAGGGAAAGGAATGAAGGAAGGGAGAGATGAGATGATGATGGGAGTTAGGAAGCAGAAGGAGGGGAGAGGGGGAAAGGAGAGAGGGAGAGGGAGAGGGAGAGGGAGAGGGGACACAAGAACATCAAGTCACTATGCAAATCGAGCTTGGCTAATGCGAGGCCGTTCGTTGGAGGTGATCACAGCCTCTCCCTCTCCCTCCCTCTCCCTCTCTCTCTCTCTCTCTCTCTCTCCCTTTCTCTCTCTTTATCTCCCTTTCTTAGAGACCCCCCCGCCACGCCCAGCCAACAAGGGAGGGAGAGAGAGGGAGAGAAAGGAAAGATGGAGATAAAAAGGGAGAGATATGGAAAGGGTGGAGGAGGAGGAGGAGAAGGAGGAGGAAGAGGAAGAGGAGGAGGAGGAGGAGGAAAATAAGAAGGAAAAGACGAAGAGAAAATTATTAAAAAAATGAAAACCACGATTTTTTACAATTTCTTTTACAATTACAATACCTGGCCTTGAGAGAGAGAGAGAGAGAGAGAGAGAGAGAGAGAGAGAGAGAGAGAGAGAGAGAGAGAGAGAGAGAGAGAGAGAGAGAGTATTGGTGCGTTCTCTTAATCCATATTATGAAACTACCACACGAGAGAGAGAGAGAGAGAGAGAGAGAGAGAGAGAGAGAGAGAGAGAGAGAGAGAGAGAGAGAGAGAGAGAGAGAGAGCAGCGGGAGGCCTAGAGGACACTGCGGGTTCTCCACCATTACCTCTCCCTCGTTAATGACCCGAGTAACTCTCACTCTCAAGAGAGGGACAACTGCCTCTCCCTCTCCCTCTCCCTCCCCCACTCACCCTCTCTCCCTCCCTCTTCACCAATCTCTTTCTTCCCTCCCCTCTTTATCCCTCTTTTAAACTCCTCCCTAATATTGTCTCCACTCTTCTTTTTCTCCCATTCCAAACTCTCTCTCTCTCTCTCTCTCTCTCTCTCTCTCTCTCTCTCTCTCTCTCTCTCTCTCTCTCTCTCTCTCTAACTGTGTGTAATACAAGAGGACAGAACAGAATAAGCTTCCTCTCTCTGCTAAGCCTCTCTCTCTCTCTCTCTCTCTCTCTCTCTCTCTCTCTCTCTCTCTCTCTCTCTCTCTCTCTCTCTCTCTCTCTCCTTTTTCCCTTCACCTCACCCTCACCCATCCACTTCCATCTTCCTCTCCCCTCCCCTCCCCTCACGATCTTTTACCCTACTTCTTCCTTGCTCTTCTTCCCCTCACTCTCCCCCTTCCCCTCAGAACCATCCAAGAGGACAATCACAGTCTTTCCCCTCACTTGCACCAAACACATGGGTGAGGGGAAGTGAGGGGAGGTGATGAGGGGAGGTGAAGGGAGGTAGCTGCGACTCCCCTTAGAGCTAACAGGATAACCACGTCTCTTCCTTGTTTCCCCTTAGATGTCGTGCTTCTCTCCCCTCCTCTCCCCTCTCTCTCTCTTCCCTTCATTTGTCTGTCTGATTCTATGATTACTACAACAGCAACAAGAACAACAACAACAACAACAACAACAACAACAACAACAACAACAACAACAACAACAACAGCTACCTCTAATACTACTGCTGCTGCTGGTTACTACTACTACTACTACTACTACTACTACTACTACTACTACTACTACCACTACTACTGCTACTACTACTACTAGAAAATAAATGAAATAGAAAATAAAATCAAGCAACAGAACTAGAATGAAAATATAATTAAGTCTCTCTCTCTCTCTCTCTCTCTCTCTCTCTCTCTCTCTCTCTCTCTCTCTCTCTCTCTCTCTCTCTCTCTCTCAGTCACCCCGCAATAATCCCTCATCCCAATTGCCTCCTTTCCTTCCCTCCCTCCTCTCCCTTCCCTCTCTCTTCCACCTCTCCCTCCACCTCTCTCCCTCCACCCCTCCCTCTCTCTCCGTCACTCGTGTTACGCTTTTTCGTTACTTTGTCTGCCCGAGACGTCACAACTGACACCCAATGAATAATGTATGCCATTATCATCAGTCTACATTCATACACGCTCATGCACACGTGAGCACATGAATACGTACACACACACACACACACACACACACACACATACACACATTATTATTATTATTATTTTTTTTTATGGGGAAAAGGATGGTTGAGTTGAATGTTGTGTAGTAGTAGTAGTAGTAGTAGTAGTAGTAGTAGTAGTAGTAGTAGTAGTAGTAGTAGTAGTAGTAGTAGTAGTAGTAGTAGTAGTAGATAAATATTCACAGGTGTGGAAAAATAAATAAAAAAAAAAACCAGGTGCAAATGCTAATGAGAATACCTGACCTCTCTCTCTCTCTCTCTCTCTCTCTCTCTCTCTCTCTCTCTCTCTCTCTCTCTCTCTCTCTCTCTCTCTCTCTCTCTCTTCTTTCCCCTCCCTCCCCTCCTCCCCTCTTTTCCCCTCGCCCAATAAAACACCTGAAATATGAGTGCGGGAAAAATGCATCATATTTAGTGCAAACAGGTGTGTGTGTGTGTGTGTGTGTGTGTGTGTGTGTGTGTGTGTGTGTGTGTGTGTGTGTGTGTGTGTGTGTGTGTGTGTGCGTGCTCCCTTACTGTCATGTACATTATTATACCAACATGTGGATCTGTGTGTGTGTGTGTGTGTGTGTGTGTGTGTGTGTGTGTGTGTGTGTGTGTGTGTGTGTGTGTGTGTGTGTGTGTGTGTGTGTGTGTGTGTGTGTGTGTGTGTACATAAGGATATTTCTCTACCACGTGTGTGTCGTGTTTGTTTTTTTTTTTTTTTGTTTTCGTTTTTTTTTCTTATTTCTGTTTTTAAAAGCGTCCATTCATTTCTGCCTGGGTGTGTTTTTCTTTCTCTATATCTCTGTCTGTTTAGTTGGTTGTGCGTGTGCGTTAAGCCCATGCATTATGTGTACATGTGTGCGTGTGTGTGTGTGTTTGTGTGTGTGTGTGTTTAACCTTGCAAACCACACACACACACACACACACACACACACACACACATCCTTTTCCTCTTCCTTCACCACTTTCCTACACACCCTTCCTCCTACACGCTTTCCTCCACCCTATCTAGCCTTCACCCTTCACCTTTTCCACCACCTTCCACCCACACTCCTCCACATAACCCACCCCACAACCACAACCCACAATACATTCCACTTGTCTTCCTCTACACAGTCATCATCATCATCATCATCATCATTATTCATTACTTTCATAACACTAGAAATACAAAGAAAACTCAATTCATCTCTGTCTCGTCTCCGTCTATTCCAAGCCACCCAAGTGAGACATTTTCATCAAATATCTCACCTGTTACTCAATTTACGTCGATAAATGAACACCTGAGAACATTTTCGGAATACCTGGATGGAATATAATTAATTAGAAGGAATATAGGTGAGGTCTTTCAGTCACTTATAAATCTGTAGAGAGAGAGAGAGAGAGAGAGAGAGAGAGAGAGAGAGAGAGAGAGAGAGAGAGAGAGAGAGAGAGAGAGAGAGAGAGAGAGAGAGAGAGAGAGAGAGAGAGAGAGAGAGAGAAAGAAAAAATACAATCTTGAATATATTTCCTTCTCTGCTATCCATCCATCCTCCCTACCTCCCTCCCTCCCTCCCTCCCTCCCTCGCTCCTCCTCCTCCTCCTCCTCCTCCTCCTCCTCCTCCTCCTCCTCCTGCCATTACAGCGCCAGCGGGCAATGGGTGGCGGCTCCCGTGATGACTTGCTTACAATGAAAAGACTCGCCATATTTTTCATCTTATGGTGGAAACGAACAAAAGCTTAAGGAAGGCAAGGAGGAGGAGGAGGAGGAGGAGGAGGAGGAGGAGGAGGAGGAGGAGGAGGAGGAGGAGGAGGAGGAGGAGGAGGAAGGGTTGTTATTGTTGTTGTTATTTTTTGTTGTTATTGTTGTTGTTGTTGTTGTTGTTGTTGTTGGTGGTGGTGGTGGTGGTGGTGATTTCCTTAATGATGCAGTATTTCTCTCTCTCTCTCTCTCTCTCTCTCTCTCTCTCTCTCTCTCTCTCTCTCTCTCTCTCTCTCTCTCTCTCTCTCTCTCTCTCTCTCTCTCTCTTCCACTCCATCTCATTTTCCCTCCATTGTGTTTCCCTCCAGCTAATTCCTCTTCCATCCAATCCCTCCTCTCCCCCTCCTCCTTTCCTCTTCCTCTCTTCTTTCTTCCATCATTCTCAAATTATACACTTATCCACTTATTCCTTCGTTTTATTCAGCCAACAAAACCTTATTCCAATCCTCCATTTCTCAAACTCCTCCTTTTTTCCTCTTCATCCTCCTCTTTTTCCTCATCCTCCTTCTTTTTCCTCTTCCTCTTCCTCTTCTTCTATATCTTTCAACTTTTCCTTTCGCCATAAAACATAAAACACACAATAATCTTCCTCTTCTTTCTTTCATTGCCTTTTAATAACACCCCCATCCGTCTTCTCATGAGGAGGAGGAGGAGGAGGAGGAGGAGGAGGAGGAGGAGGAGGAGGAGGAGGAGGAGGAGGAGGAGGAGGAGGAGGAGGAGGAGGAGGAGGAGGAGGAGGAGGAGGAGGAAAGAGTAATGGAGATATGAAGTCTCTCTCTCTCTCTCTCTCTCTCTCTCTCTCTCTCTCTCTCTCTCTCTCTCTCTACTTGCCACTTCAAATTTTAGAATATGATAACAATAATGACGATAATAATGATAATGTGAGAGAGAGAGAGAGAGAGAGAGAGAGAGAGAGAGAGAGAGAGAGAGAGAGAGAGAGAGAGAGAGAGAGAGAGAGAGAGAGAGAACCACCAACTTTTGTTTTCATATTCAAATCAA
>NC_087180.1:15309114-15324114 GCF_035594125.1 Scylla paramamosain | reverse complement strand
TTGCTTATACTTTCTCATACTCACTGGGGCTCATCCTGACACTCCCTACCGCAAGCCTTAATATTCCTGATACTTAGTGTTCCTGATAGCACTCTTTTAAGCTCCCTCATACTGAAATTAATGCCCCAAAGAATGGTATTAGTGATTCAGACACACTTTTAAACTTCCTGGTACTATTCCTGGCATTGTCCCTTATATTCTCACACCTGATACTGCCTGACACTTTGTAAACACACTGACATTCTTATACTCTAATATCCCTAAATATTTCCCTTACATTACATTCAGTGACACTCCTATTACTGATATCCCCTGATACTGTTCCTTATATCCATGACGCTCCCTGGCACTTTACTAAACACCTTACGCTTATTCTGATACTCTGATACCTGTAAGAGTCCCTTGTTTTATATTTAGTGACATTCCTGATACTGAATTATAACCCTGATACTGTTCCTTATACCCCTGACACTCCTGACACTGGTCCTAATATTCTGACACACCTAAAAGATTCTTATATTATATTCAGTGGGTATCTGGTGACGTTCCTGGCGTTTCCTGATACCTCCTGATAATTTACCTTATACTCTTCATAACCTGACACTCCCTGACACTTCTGACGCCAGCACTCAAATCTGACACCCTTAAAAGTTTAACTTATATTCATTGACATCTTTATAACTTCCTGATACCTCCTGACACTTTACCTAATACTCTTTATACTCCCTGACGCCACCTGACACAACTTTTCATATTCAAACACCATAACAGCTTCTTACATCATATTTAGTGACATCTCTAGTACTTCCTGATACCCAATGACTCTGTCCCTTATACCCCTGATACCCTGACACCTTCCCCCCCTGACACCGTTGGGTGGGTCAGGGGTAATAAGTCTGACCAATCTGGCCTGACCATCAACGATAAAACGTAAATAACTGGCACATAACATTTTACAGCACAATAAACTGCCCCCCCTGCCCCCCCATCCTCCCCTACCCCCTCATACCCATCCCTTGACACCCTACCCACGGCCCCAAACGCCATCCCACCCCTCCCTCCCTCCCTCTCTCTCTCCCTTCCCTCTCTCCCTAACCTTGCCTTACCTATAATCTCTCTCCCCACTTGTTTTCCTCCCCACTTCCTCATATTTGTTCTTTCCCTTATACTTTTCCTCTTCCTTATCCTCCCTCATGCATTTTCCCCTCCTTTATGTCACGTTTTTCTCCTCCTCTCAGTTTTCCCGCCTCATATTCAAATTTTATACTCTCTCTCTTCACTTTCTCACTCACCCTCATAGTTCCCCTCACTCACGCTACCTAATACTCCCCTCTCACTCTCATTTCACTATCCTTCATCCTCATAGCTTCCTCTCTCTCTCTCTCTCTCTCTCTCTCTCTCTCTCTCTCTCTCTCTCTCTCTCTCTCTCTCTCTCTCTCTCTCTCTCAGCCTCCCAACATCTCCCAGCCTTTCTCCACTCCCCTCACTCTCCCCTCTCTCCCCTCCCTCCCTCACTACTGGCATTGTAAATATATACTCGTACCACACCCAGTGCCCTTCTTGACCGTGGCACTGTCCTGCTCCTCCTCCTCCTCCTCTTCTTCTTCTTCTTCTTCTTCTTCTTCTTCTTCTTCTTCTTCTTCTTCTTCTTCTTCTTCTCCTCCTCCACCTCCCCCCCATTATCATACTTTCCTCTCCCATTGACCATGCCATAAGTGCCCCCCTCCCTCCCTCCCTCTCTCTCTCTCTCTCTCTCTCTCTCTCTCTCTCTCTCTCTCTCTCTCTCTCTCTCTCTCTCTCTCTCTCTCTCTCTCTCTCTCAGAACCACTAGTTAAAACCAACATTCTACCACTACTACTATTACTACTACTGCTGTACTACCACCATCCCCACCACCACCACCACCATCATCATCACCACAATCACCACAATTTTCCGCCTCGTCCCCTCCCTATCCTCGTCAAGTCTCCTTCGTTTTCTCCATCTTCACTACGTCCAAATATAATATATAGAGAGAGATGGGAGAAGAAAGAGAGAGAGAAAAAAATGTTCTCGAATCACTCACGCGTGGAGAGAGAGAGAGAGAGAGAGAGAGAGAGAGAGAGAGAGAGAGAGAGAGAGAGAGAGAGAGAGAGAGAGAGAGAGAGAGAGAGAGAGAGAGTTCACGCAGGAAGATAATAATGGCAACAAAAATCTGCCCCCTTCTTCTCTACAGTATAAACCGGAGGTAGGAAAGAGGAAGAGGCGATAAAGTAAATAAAAAGAAGGAAAAGCAGAGACAGTAACAAAGGAAAGGTTGTATTGCCTGTTTCCCGTTCACACACACACACACACACACACACACACACACACACAACGTATACTGAAACATAGCAAGAGTTTTCCATCCGTCTGTTTGTCTGTATGTTTCTCTCTCTCTCTCTCTCTCTCTCTCTCTCTCTCTCTCTCTCTCTCTCTCTCTCTCTCTCTCTCTCTCTCTCTCTCTCTACAATGGATCATATACGAACATAAATTGCACTTAAGAGGCCTATTCTGAACGGCCACACACACACACACACACACACACACACACACACACACACACACACACACACATTTTTCCCCTCCTTCTTATTCTCATACTTTATTATTATTACTTTATTATGCACCACACAGGAGGGAAGGAAGGACCACACACACACACACACACACACACACACACACACACACACACACACACACACACACCTCTACTTAGAATTTCAGTAATGCTCCATATTTAAATTGTTCTTTCTTTTCTATCCGTTCCTTATTCATTAACTTTTTTTTATTCATATACCAAAAAGTGACAAAAAAAAATAAGGCAGTTTTTAATATTTTTCTAATTTTTTTCCTCTACTTTTTTTTTACGATGTGCTTAAATTATTCAGTACTTTTTTCTTTCATACAGTCATTTTTCATCCACTATTTTTTTTTTTATTTACTCAGAAAAAATATAAAGAAACCAGACAAACATTAATAATTTTCCTCATTCTCCTTCATCTCAGTCCATTTTCATTGTCTTTATTCTTCTACCACGAGAAATGAAAAGAAACAGAACGATTATCAACATTCTTCTCCCCCACCTCAATTATCAACAAACTCATCTACCTCATTCTTTCCTCTCTTTTCCTTACGTATGAAAAGACACGAAGACAACCACATCAATAAACATCAACATTCATTTTTACCTCATCAATTATATTTTCCACCACATTTTTTCTCCCTCTTGTTACTTCATGTATGAGAGAGAGAGGGAGAGAGAGGGAGAGAGGAAGAGCGGCAGGCAGCGAGGCCCTATCAATTACAAATGTTCCTTCCTTACATCACTTCTTGTCCTTTTCTTCTCTTGTATGAGAGGCTGGCGAGGCTCTATCACCACTCCATCAGCGAATACTGCCCTTCCTTCCCTTGCTACCTCTCCTACTCCTCCTCCTTCCCTCTCTACCTCTCCTCCTACTCCTCCTCCTCCCTCTCCTCGCCCCTGGTACAATACACGCTGCCATGAGCACATTTGAATCACAATGGTAGCCCGCATGTCCGCCACACGTAGCCAGCCATCTTTAGACTCCCAGACGAGGCACTCAAATTGCTCAAAAACTCCACAAGGCAGGGAGGGAGGGGCAGGAAGGGAGAGGGAGGGACAGGAAGGGAGAGTATATGTGGTTCTGAGGTAGGGTTTCGGTATGTAGTCTGTTTGTTGTGAGTTACAAGATACAGAGTGGGGAGGGTACGGAAGAGGAGGTTCAAGTATGGAAGTGTGTGGTTAAGTCGTTGTTGTTGTTGTTGTTGTTGTTGTTGTTGTTGTTGTTATAGTCCTGCCCTCTGTCCAAGCTCGTAAAAATGATGAAAGACCGTGACGGAAAAAAGAGGGTAAATCCATTTTCACCACCACCACCAGCACCACCACCACCACTATCGCTACCAAAGCTACCACAACCACATCACCAAAAATTCATAACTATTCACCACTTTTTTCACAATAACCACCACCACCACCACCACCACCACTGCTACTACAACTACACACTACCACCACCACCACCACCAAAATGCACAAATATAACATGAATATAATCTGCATGTTGTTTTCATCACCACCACCACCACCACCACCACCACCACCACCACCAGCACAGTGATTACTTTAGATTTCCTCTGAATTACTTGCTTTCATTACATGCATTAACATCTACATATTTATTGTCATTTGTTGTTGTTATGAGACTGTTATGTGAAGCTGTGGTTATGAGACTATGTACAACTCTCTCTCTCTCTCTCTCTCTCTCTCTCTGATAATAGGAAAGAATGAGAGATACAAAGAGAAAAATGAATAAAGATAGAGAGATAAACAGAGGAGGAAAGGATGGATGCCCTGGAGGGAAGATACAATTTAGAGAGAGAGAGAGAGAGAGAGAGAGAGAGAGAGAGAGAGAGAGAGAGAGAGAGAGAGAGAGAGAGAGAGAGAGAGAGAGAGAGAGAGAGAGAGAGAGAGAGAGTGGGGGTATAAAAAACAGCCTCAGAATTCATTAAGGAAGAAAGATAAGGAGAGATACATAATAATAAAGGAGGAGGAGGAGGAGGAGGAGGAGGAGGAGGAGGAGGAGGAGGAGGAGGAGGAGGAGGAGGAGGAGGAGGAAGAAAATATGGAAGGAAGAGGAGAGAGAAGAAAAAAGAATAAAGATAAGAGGTAAAGATAAAGACTAGCAGAGTAAGAGATTCTGCATCTTCTCTCTCTCTCTCTCTCTCTCTCTCTCTCTCTCTCTCTCTCTCTCTCTCTCTCTCTCTCTCTCTCTCTCTCTCTCTCAGTTTCTTATCTCGATTCCTTTCCCATCACTTTTTATATTTTCCCGCGGCAATATTTCCATACTTCTTTTTTCCCTCCTCCTCCTCCTCCTCCTCCTCCTCCTCCTCCTCCTCCTTCTCCTCCTCCAGGCGTCCAGGGAGAGAAGCAGTTTTCCAGGCGGTTCTCCCTTCGTCCGTGATGAGGGATGGTCTTCTATTCTTTACCCTCCTCCTCCTCCTCCTCCTCCTCTTCCTCCTCTTTCGCTTACTTCCACACTGTCCTTCTTTCCTCTCTGCTTCCTTTTCTCACTACGGCATAGAAAGAAGAGACTTTTTCCTCCTCCTCCTCCTCCTTCTCCTTCTCCTCCTCTTCGCTTCTCCTTTAATTAATATTTTTTTCTTTATTTTTTCTCTTCTTTTCTTGAGTGACCTCGGTAAAAGTCTTAGTTTATTATTATTATTATTATTATTATTATTATTATTATTATTATTATTATTACTATTATTATTATTATTATTGTTTTCTCGCAACTTTTATGATTGTGTGCCCATGTGTTACCTCTCTCTCTCTCTCTCTCTCTCTCTCTCTCTCTCTCTCTCTCTCTCTCTCTCTCTCTCTCTCTCTCTCTCTCTCTCCCTTTGTTGTCTTCATGGATAAGCGAGAAGAGAGGAAGTCATGTTATTGTGTCCATTGTCAAGTCTCTCTCTCTCTCTCTCTCTCTCTCTCTCTCTCTCTCTCTCTCTCTCTCTCTCTCTCTCTCTCTCTCTCTCTCTCCTTTAGACTTTTTTCATTCATGCATTAATTTCTGAATAAAACACCGAATCTCTCTCTCTCTCTCTCTCTCTCTCTCTCTCTCTCTCTCTCTCTCTCTCTCTCTCTCTCTCTCTCTCTCTCTCATTATTCACTGCTCTTCCCTTCTTTCCATTACATCAAGTTTCTTTCTTCCTCCCTCCTTCCCTCCTTCCTTCATCTCCTTACAAGTCATTTTTCCTTTCCATCCCTTCTTCCTTCTTTCCTTCCCTCCTCCTCCTCCTCCTCCTCCTCATTCTTCCTTCCTCTCACACTCTTTTCCAGTCGAACACCGAAATCTCTCACCACCTATCCCTCCTCCTCCTCCTCCTCCTCCTCCTCCTCCTCCTCCTCCTCCTCCTCCTCCTCCTCTTGCACGGTGATTTTTCTTCCTTCCTTCCTTCCTTTAATCTTCAACAACAATCTTTTCCTTCTCTCACCCATTTCCTTCTCCCCTCTTCCTCTTCCTCCTCCTCCTCCTCCTCCTCTTCCTCGTCCTTCTCCTCCTTCAACGCAATTTTTTATTTATTGTACACTTTTTCTTTCTCTCCTTTTCCTTCCCTCCTTTAATTTTCAGTTATTTTTCTTCTCTTTCCTATTTCTTTCCTTACACCTCCCCCTCTTTCGCTCCTTCCACGGATATTTTTCTTCCTTCATCTTTAGGAAGACTATTTTTCTTCTCTCCTCCTCCCTCCTTCCTTCCTTCCTTCATTTTCTCACTTTTTGAAACCAATGTTTTCCGTTTCTCCTTTCTTTCTCTTCCTTCCTTCCTTCCTTCATTTTCTCGTTTTTTTCAAAATCAATATTTTCCTTTTCTCCTACTTCCTTTCTGCTCTTCCTTCCTTTCTTCCTTCCTTCATTTTCTCACTTTTCAAATCTTTTCCTTTTCTCTTCCTTCCTTTCTTTTCTTCCTTCCTTCAAATCTTCACCAACAATATTTTCCTTCACTCACCAATATTCTTCCCTTCTCCTTCCTTTCTTCAATCTTTTCCTTCTCTCCTATGTTTCTGTCTGTTCTTCTCCTTCCTTTGTTTATTTTTTTCTTCTATCACCCATATTCCTTCCCCTCCTCATCCTTCTCTTTCCTTCCTTCAACCTTCATCAACCCTCCTCCTGTTTCTCCTTCTTCTTTCCTTCCTTCAAATCTCCATCAACAATCTTTTACTTCACTCCCTCCTTCACACGCATGGGCGCCCTTGAAGGATGCTCCTGGCTATTATGAAAAACAGCATTCTCAAATAATGCGCACTTCCCTCATAAAAAAAAAGGAAAAAAGAAAAAATGACCGCTTCCCCTCTTTCTCTCATACTCCGTGTCATTTCCCCTCACCCTGACACCTCCCGCCTGAGTCCCGGCTGGTGAGACGTGAGGGACAGTGTGAGAGGTGAGGGGACAGTGTCAAGGAATCGTGAGGGGAAAAGAAGGGGTGTTGAGGGAAAATGAGGGGAAATGAGGGGAGGTGAGGGGGAATAAGGGAAGGTTATTGTGAGGGTTGTGGGTATTATGAGGTATACTAGCGTAAGGGGAAAAAAGGAAAGAAATGGTGTTATAGTTGAAGGAAAATCTTAGAGAGTGGAAAAGGGGAGTTTTGTGAGGGGAAAAGAGCTGCGAGTGAGAAAGAGGGAAAAAAACGAAAATATGACATAAAAAACGGAAAACTAGTAGATAAAATGAAAGAGGGAAAAATGAGGGGAAAACAGGGAATAGAAATGGGATACCAAGAGAAAGGGGAAAAAAAGGAAACAGTATAAGGGGAAAAAGGGGAAATGAGTGTACGTACGTGATGGTGATGGGGATGATGAAGGAATGGAAGGCAGGTGTGATAAAGAGGGGAGGCGTGTGAGGGGAATATATGAGGGTATAAAGAGGAGGAGATGTGACGAGGGGATGTGACGAGGGGAGATGGATGACTTGTGGCGGGTGAAGGATGTGTGTGTGTGTGTGTGTGTGTGTGTGTGTGTGTGTGTGTGTGTGTGTGTGTGTGTGTGTGTGTGTGTGTGTGTGTGTGTGTGTGTGTGTGTGTGTGTGTGTGTGTGTGTGTGTTTTAGAATATTATAGATTAAAAAAGGACGAAAAAGGAAGTAAAGTAGTTTGATAAAGAATAGAGAGAGAGAGAGAGAGAGAGAGAGAGAGAGAGAGAGAGAGAGAGAGAGAGAGAGAGAGAGAGAGAGAGAGAGAGAGAGAGAGAGAAACAATAACCCCAAAAAAACAATAACAAGGCAAGGTAAACAAAAACAATAACCAAAATTTACCTTCAAATAAAAAATTAATTAAACTTTACCTTGAGAAAAAAAAATGAAAGAAACACTAAATTCAACAAAGCGTACTTCCTTCCCCCCCCTCTCTCTCTCTCTCTCTCTCTCTCTCTCTCTCTCTCTCGTCACGGGGGAGGGGAAAAAGTGAGGGGAAAAAAATGATGGTTCCCAAAGTACTCTTCTTCCGTCGATTTCTCCAAGTTGTGACAGTGTAGCCAGAGCCATTACCGCTGACAGCACGGGAGGAGGAGGAGGAGGAGGAGGAGGAGGAGGAGGAGGAGGAGGAGGAGGAGGAGGAGGAGGAGGAGGAGGAGGAGGAGGAGGAGGAGGAAGATGAATGGAGGAATAAGGAAGACGAGAGGGGAAGGAGATGGTGAGGAAAGAGGGAAAAAAATCTTGAAACTAAAGAGATAGAGTGTGAAAATTTCCTTCATCCAGAGAGAAAGAGAGAGAGAGAGAGAGAGAGAGAGAGAGAGAGAGAGAGAGAGAGAGAGAGAGAGAGAGAGAGAGAGAGAGAGAGAGAGAGAGTTATCAGCGATTGCCACTAACTGATAGAAACCTTACAAGTGAATGAATGAATGAGCCAGTGTGTGTGTGTGTGTGTGTGTGTGTGTGTGTGTGTGTGTGTGTGTGTGTGTGTGTGTGTGTGTGTGTGTGTGTGTGTGTGTGTGTGTGTGTGTGTGAGAGAGAGAGAGAGAGAGAGAGAGAGAGAGAGAGAGAGAGAGAGAGAGAGAGAGAGAGAGAGAGAGAGAGAGAGAGAGAGAGAGAGAGAGAGAGAGAGAGATACAAATACAGACCCAGGATACGTACAAAAATAGAAAAAAATAAAAATAAAGTACAATAACTCAAAAAAGAAGAAAAAGAAGAGAAAAATACAAATAAATAAAAAAATAAACAAAAAATCAAGACTAAAAATAACCCTTTAACTCAAACATACAATAATAAATAATAAAAACAAACAAACAAACAAAAACAAACAAACACACAAACCCACATCACTTACCCTCACCCTATTCTCCCTTCCACCCTTTCCCCTCACCTCCCATTCTTCTCCTCTCACTCATCATCCCTCCCTTATTCTCCCTTTCTCTCTCCTCCCTTACCATATATTCCCTCCCATTCACATATACACCTTACACCATATCTCTTCTCCTCCCATCCCCCTTCACCCCTAACCCTCCCCTCACCATACACCCCCTCTTTCCCTCACTTCCCCTCACTGACAATTGGAATGAGGGGAGGAGGGCCACGTACACACTCACAAAACACAAGAAATATAGCAGCGTTTTGCCCCAAGATATGTTAAGAGGCGAGATATATCACGCTGATGTATAAGAGGAGGAGGAGGAGGAGGAGGAGGAGGAGGAGGAGGAGGAGGAGGAGGAGGAGGAGGAGGAGGAGGAGGGTGTAATATCCTGCAATACCAAACACTATTATTTGAGTACCTCATTTTCCTCCTCCTCCTCCTCCTCCTCCTCCTCCTCCTCCTCCTCCTCCTCCTCCTCCTCCTCCTCCTCCAGCCAGGTGAAATCTACTGAGAAAATTATAGAAAATGATGAATAGAAAATGTACTAAATATATTACCAGACAAAACAATGATGATGATGATGATGATTACAAATACATACACACACACACACACACACACACACACACACACACACACACACACACACACACACACACAAAGTAAAAATATGTGAGTGGACGTTTCTATGTGTTCCAGAGAGAGAGAGAGAGAGAGAGAGAGAGAGAGAGAGAGAGAGAGAGAGAGAGAGAGAGAGAGAGAGAGAGAGAGAGAGAGAGAGAGAGAGAGAGAGAGAGAGAGAGAGAGCCTTGGGGTGCCACACTACAATATCCGACACTCATAAGTCTTCTTGTGGCACTGCGCAGGTGTGTGTGTGTGTGTGTGTGTGTGTGTGTGTGTGTGTGTGTGTGTGTGTGTGTGTGTGTGTGTGTGTGTGTGTGTGTGTGTGTGTGTGTGTGTGTGTGTGTGTGTGTGGTGAAGCAGAACTATCATCAACACATCAACACAACTCAGGGCTGTACGTGGAGGAGGAGGAGGAGGAGGAGGAAGAGGAGGAGGAGGAGGAGGAGGAGGAGGAGGAGGAGGAGGAGGAGGAGGAGGGTAGTTGGCGAGGCTGTAGTTGGTAGGTCAGTCAGGCAAGACGAGGCATGTGTGTGTGTGTGTGTGTGTGTGTGTGTGTGTGTGTGTGTGTGTGTGTGTGTGTGTGTGTGTGTGCGCGCGAACTCGAATAAATCAATTTATGCTTTATTCTTTCTCTACACACACACACACACACACACACACACACACACACACACACACACATACACACACAAATTTTAAACCTAAAAAATAAGCAAGTTGAAAAATTTAGCTAAATATTTAAATGTCCAAGATTTCTCTCTCTCTCTCTCTCTCTCTCTCTCTCTCTCTCTCTCTCTCTCTCTCTCTCTCTCTCTCTCTCTCTCCTAAAATCCTTCCTTCCTTCATTTTTTCTTTTCTTTCTTTTCTTCTTTTCATTCAAACTTTCCCTCCTTCCCTCCCTCCTCTTCCTCCTCTCCCTTCCTTCCTCTCCCTTAAAGGATTAGCGCTCCCCTCACTCCACTCTCACTCCACTCTCACTCTCCCATGGCTAAGCTCCTCTCTATATATTTCCACTCACTTTTTTCCCCCCTCTCTCTCTCTCTCTCTCTCTCTCTCTCTCTCTCTCTCTCTCTCTCTCTCTCTCTCTCTAACACAGCTGACCAAAGTACGGTTTACTTTTCCTTCATCTTGAGAGAGAGAGAGAGAGAGAGAGAGAGAGAGAGAGAGAGAGAGAGAGAGAGAGAGAGAGAGAGAGAGAGAGAGAGAGAGAGAGAGAGAGAGAGAGAGAGAGAGAGAGAGAGAGAGAGAGAGAGAGAGAGAGAGAGACCTTCCCTCATCTTCCTCATTCTCTCTCTTTCCTCGCCCGAGACCTTGCGATAAGAGAGAGAGAGAGAGAGAGAGAGAGAGAGAGAGAGAGAGAGAGAGAGAGAGAGAGAGAGAGAGAGAGAGAGAGAGAGAGAGAGAGAGAGAGAGAGAGGGGCATCATCTATTGTTCACCAGACGAGAATGGAAAAAAAATAACAATAGGGAGCAATTTGATATTCAGTAACATTCTCTTTATTCTTGACATGTGGAAGAGGAGGAGGAGGAGGAGGAGGAGGAGGAGGAGGAGGAGGAGGAAGAAGCAAGAAGACGATGGTAGTTATGGATCATTCTTCTCCAACATGACGGTTCCTCTTCCTCTTGTCTTAAATAATGGTGTGCGAGGAGGAGGAGGAGGAGGAGGAGGAGGAGGAGGAGGAGGAGGAGGAGGAGAAGGAGGAGGAGGAGAGTCAGTCTATCATTCATTCTCTGTTTGTTTGAAATGATTCTAACAAACGAGATTCTATTGTTTTGTGAAAGTAAAAAGGAATCTTGGAGTGAGAGCAAATAATTAATGGTCGAGAGAGAGAGAGAGAGAGAGAGAGAGAGAGAGAGAGAGAGAGAGAGAGAGAGAGAGAGAGAGAGAGAGAGAGAGAGAGAGAGAGAGAGAGAGCATTAAACAGTGAGAAGTAACTGTGCCTGTCTAAAATGTCACCTCTCAAACTTATGGCTTTTCAGGAGAGAGAGAAAGAGGAGGAGGAGCAGGAGGAGGAGAAAGAGGAGGAGGAACAAGAGGAGGATGCGAAAGAGGACAAGAAAAGAAAGGTAAACGAAAGGAATGAGGTTAGGAAGGGAAATGAAAGAAGGAGGACAGAAAAATAAGAGAAGAAAAGAAAGGCGAGGAAAAACAGTCATATTTTTTCGACTTTCCTTCCAAAATGAACACACACACACACACACACACACACACACACACACACACACACACACACACACACACACACACACACACACAGCCACGAAGTCTCCAACCCACACTAAACAAAATGGAAGGCTGGGAGAGGGGAGAAAGAAGGTATGGGGGAGAGGGAAGGAGAGAAGGGGGGAGAGGGAAGAGGGGAGGAGGAGGAAAAGGTGGAGAGAAGACACCATAAAACTGCTAAAATGAAGTCTGTTTTGAAGTTAGGAAAGGGAAGGGAAGAAGAGGAGGAAGGGGGGATGGGAGGGGAAGAGAGGGGAAGGGAGGGGAAGGCAGGGCAAGAGAGGGGAAGATAAAGGAATTGTGTGGAGGAAGAAGTGTCGTGGAGAGGGAGGGGAATAATAATAATGGCTGGACAGACACACACACACACACACACACACACACACACACACACACACACACACACACACAGCTATGGAAACAAAAAGTACTACTGCTACTACTACAACTATTATCGCTACTTCTACTACAGTGAAGAAAGCAATAACTATACTACAGCAATTATTATTATTTTTGTTACTACTACTACTACTACTACTACTACTACTACAACAATGATGAAAACCGTACTACTGCAATTAATATTATTTTTGTTACTACTACTACTACTACTACTACTACTACTACAAAAATAAAGACAATACCCTTACTAATAATCCTACTAGTACTACTACGATTATTACTACTACCATTCTTACTATAATTACTACTATTACTACTGCCATCACTACTACTACTACTACCACTACTACTACAATAAAAGTAATGACGATTCATCTAACAATTTTACTACTACTAGTACTATTGCTACTGCAGTAACTTTCAACACTACAATAATTGATAAAACAACAACAATAACTACTACTACTACTACTACTACTACTACTACTACTACTACTACTACTACTACTACTACTACGTCAATGTTCTTCTCACTACCGCCTCATAATGATCTCGTTCCTTAATTGGCATTTGCGAGTTTTAAGTAATCTTCTTCCCCTCCCTTGATCCTTCCTCCACGCCTCCCCTCACGATCCTCCACTTCCCTCCCTTCCCTCCATCCCTCCCTCCTCTGTCCTCCTCCCTGCTTCATCCCTTTCTCTTTCTATCTTTGTCTTCACTTATTCCCACAATTAGTAATCTCTTTTTTTTGTCAAGTTTTGGTCTCTCTCTCTCTCTCTCTCTCTCTCTCTCTCTCTCTCTCTCTCTCTCTCTCTCTCTCTCTCTCTCTCTCTCTCTCTCTCATTACACTCGACAAGTCGCTGGGAAAGAAAGAGTTAGCACTATTTCATATCTCTCTCTCTCTCTCTCTCTCTCTCTCTCTCTCTCTCTCTCTCTCTCTCTCTCTCTCTCTCTCTCTCTCTCTCAGGTCCTCACGTTTATTTGACTTTGATGTGGAGAGGTTGTCCACTTTTGGGGGGATGAGAGGAGGGAGAGAAAGGGAGAGGAGGGAGGGAGGTAAGTGGGGAGGGTGAGAAGGGAGGATAAAAGGAGGTGTTTCTTTTCAATTGCTGGTTTTCACACCCTTCCTCTCTCTCTCTCTCTCTCTCTCTCTCTCTCTCTCTCTCTCTCTCTCTCTCTCTCTCTCTCTCTCTCTCTCTCTCTCTCCTTTCTCCATCTCCACCAATTACTCTCACTCTTCCTCCTCCTCCTCCTCTTCCTCCTCCTCCTCTTTCATTTCTAGTTTTGCTTTTCTTCTGTTAATTTTTAGGAATTATTTGAAATTTCCTTAAAAAAATTCAAAATCTACTTAATTTTTAAATGCAAACTAGACATATCATGAAAAATTTACTATATTTTTCATCATATTTTGTTTTGTTGATGTCTGTTCCTTTAAAAATAGTGACAACAAAAGAAAATGACAATAATAACAAGAAGTAGCATAGAGAGAACTGGAGGAGGAGGAGGAGGAGGAGGAGGAGGAGGAGGAGGAGGAGGAGGAGGAGGAGGAGGAGGAGGAGGTCAAAGCTTTACCATATTCTCAACAAAGCAAGAATATTGGCAGGAAAATATGCCTGAGAGAGAGAGAGAGAGAGAGAGAGAGAGAGAGAGAGAGAGAGAGAGAGAGAGAGAGAGAGAGAGAGAGAGAGAGAATGTTCCTTACCTCCCACATACAAACAATTCTACAAAAGAGGAGACAAGAGGAGAGCTGTCAGAGGAAAGGGGGAGGAGGAGGAGGAGGAATAGAGGGAGGAGGAAGTTGTTGTACGGATATACAATGTGAGGAGGAGGAGGAGGAGGAGGAGGAAGAGGATAAAGAAGAGTAGAATAAGGTCAGAAGATGTAAGAAAGAGGAAGTAAAGGAAGAGAGGATGTACTAGAGAAGATAAGATAAGGAGGAAGAGGAGGAGGAGAAGAAGAAGAAGATGAAAGATGAGAAAAACAAAAGAAGAAAGGGAGAAGACAAGTAAATCAGAGGAAGAGGAAAAGAAGGAAGGGATGTACTAGAGAAGATAAGCTATGGAGGAAGAGAAGGAGGAAAAGAAGAGATGAAATTTGATAAAAAATGAGTAAAATAAAAAGATAAAAGATGAGTAAAAGAAAAAAAAAAGGCAAGGAATACAAAGGAAAACAAAGGAAAGCCAAACAGCAACAGAACTTTTGGTCCTTGCAAGGCTGTTTGGCAACTACTTCTAACTAGTTACAGGGAAGAGAGACAGGAAAGCACAGCAGAAGGCTCCTCCCCATCCGCCACTCCCTTCATCTTGCGCTGGCATGGAAATAGTTGGGAAAAGTACCATGCAGTGAAATCTGACATGGAATTTTCATAGGAAAGGATGAAAGGAAGTTCTACTACTCACCCTACGATGAACTCTAAATGGAGGAGGAGGAGGAGGAGGAGGAGGAGGAGGAGGAGGAGGAGGAGGAGGAGGAGGAGGAGGAGGAGGAGGAGGAGGAGGAGAACTAGAAAAATGAGAAAATAATAAAAGATGAAAGTGATGAGATTTAAATGTAAGGAAGAAGGGAAGTACTAGAGAAGATAAGGTAAGGAGAAGGACGAGGACGAGGAGGAGGAGGAGGAGGAGGAGGAGGAGGACGAGGAGAAGGAGGAGGGCTTGTTGACGGGCGGCAGGAGACACAAAGCCCAGCCATTGTTAACTGTTACAATAACTCTCACACTCAAGAGGTTTCAGTCCACACCACGTCATTACCAGCGCCTCTCTCTCTCTCTCTCTCTCTCTCTCTCTCTCTCTCTCTCTCTCTCTCTCTCTCTGTGTGTGTGTGTGTGTGTGTGTGTGTGTGTGTGTGTGTGTGTGTGTGTGTGTGTGTGTGTGTG
>NC_087180.1:15286614-15301614 GCF_035594125.1 Scylla paramamosain | reverse complement strand
CCACCTCTGTCTTTATCACCGAATCCTCTTCTCATATGCTTGATAAAAACTGGCAATATGTATGTAAATTCAATTCTACGAGTATTTACAATAGTGGTGGTGGTGGTGGTGGTCGTGGTGGTGGTGGTGGTGGTGGTCGTGGTGGTGGTGGTGGTGGTCGTGGTCGTGGTGGTGGTGGTCGTGGTTAGAAGTATTTTGTGTTATTATTTTTAATTTCTTGGTTGGGGAATTAAATGAGGAAGACAAACAAGAGGAAGAGATAGAGGAGGAGAAGAAAGAGGAGGGGGAAGAAGAGGAGGGGAAGGAATTCTTAATTTTTTGGGGTTTACGAATAAAGGAAGGAAGGGGATGCTGGAATGAAGAGGAGAAGGAAGAAGAGAAGAAAGAGGAAGGGGGAAGAGAAGGATTATGATATGTTCTTTGGAAGTGTAAGACGAAGAGGAAGAAAATTAAGAAAGGAAAAAACAAAAGGAATGAAAGATTAGGAATGTTAAAAGCTTCCTTCCTTCCTTCTTTTCTTCTTTCCTTCCTTCTTCCTTTGGACTGTAAGACTTGGAAAGGTGTGTACCAGTTCTCTCTCTCTCTCTCTCTCTCTCTCTCTCTCTCTCTCTCTCTCTCTCTCTCTCTCTCTCTCTCTAAATATTATGCTAAATGTATGACTGACAGATAAACACAGAGAGAAAACACACACACACACACACACACACACACACACACACACACACACACACACACACACACACACACACGCAGAGGATCGTGTCTAACTTGGATCATTAGCGAGACTTAAAAAGGAGTGAGGCAAGTTTAAAATGGAGAGAACACTGAGGGAGGGAGAGAGGGAGAGGAGAAGAGAGGGAGAGGAGAGGGAGAGAAGGAGGGAGGAAGGGAAATAAAGGGTGGTGAGGAAAAGTGCAATGAAGGAGAGTAGGAATGAGAATAAGAGAAGGAAGGGAAGGAAGGAATGAAGGCGTAGGAGGGAGAATAAGATAAGAAAAAGAAGGAAGGAGGGAATGAAGGAAAGAATAAGGGAGGAGAAGGATTGATGATGATGGACTGAAGGGATAGAGGGAATGAAGGAAAGAATACATCGGAGAAGGAGGAAAGGTGAAGGATTGGAAGGAAGGAGGAAAAGAAGGAATACAGAAGGAGGAAAGAAAAGGGAAAAATAATAAAGATTGTATAATGAGGAAAGTAAGTGACGTTTAATTGGTTTTCTTACTTTGTTTCCTTCCTTCTTTCTTTCCTTCCTTCCTTCCTTCCTTCCTTCCTTCTCTCCTTCTCCTCTTCCTCCTTCTATTACTCCTACCACTATTATTGTTACTGTTTTTACTTATAACAATAACATCAACATCAAAAACTACCACTACTACTGCTACTACTACTACTACTACTACTACTACTACTACTTATAACATTCCATCTCCGTTTTTCATAACCTTGATTTTTCTTTCCGTCCGGCAACCCTTTCCATTCCTCCCTCACTCCCCTCCTTTCCTCTCTTCCCTCCCTCCCTCCCTCCTTTCCTATTTCCCCTCCTTTTACCTTCCATAATCCCCTCCATGCCTTCATATCCAGGCTATTTTTCCTCCTCCTTTTCCCTCCTTCCTTTATTTGTCTCTCATTTTAATTATTTCGTATTTGTTTTATTCATCTCTTCCTCTTCTTTTTCATTTTTTTCCCATTTTCACTTTCTATTTCCGTTTTCTAATGTTATGTAAGAATATTCTTCCCAAAAACTCTTTCTATTTATCTATTTTCATTTATTGTTACTTCTTCTTCTGTATTTCATCTTCTCTTCCTCTTCCTTTCTTCCTTATTTCTCCTCAGTTCCCTACTTCATAAGAGTCTAGTTTTTCTTTCTACTCTGCTAACTCCTTTTCTCTTCTCCCTCATTCCCATCCTTCCTTATTTTCACTATACCTATTCCTATATTCCCCCTATTTCATTATCTACTCACCTCCCTTTTCGAATTCTTAAACATTTAATTTCCCATAAACTCAATTTTCTTCTCTTTTTTTCCCTTACTTTCATTCCCTCCCTTTCATCTACGCATCCTATTTTTCTTAAACTTCTTATTTTCCTTCCATTCTCTCCCTTTTGTATCTACTCTTCCCAATCTACCGACTCTATAACCTTTACTAACACCCCCGTCCTCCTCCTCCTCCTCCTCCTCCTCCTCCTCCTCCTCCTCCTCCTTACTAACAGGGCCGCGGTCTGGCTAGGCACAGTGTCAAAATACGGTGCCACTTGTATTGTCGCGGGGATGCCACATACCTGCTCTATATGGCACTGTTCCAAGGTAACCCGCAACGCCCCTATGGCACCGCGCCCTAAGTGCCACAGTGCCGCGACCTGGTCTGGCACTCAGTATCCTTTTACGATTTTATTCTTTCCGGCAATATTCTTACATTATAGGGCAGTGTGTGTGTGTGTGTGTGTGTGTGTGTGTGTGTGTGTGTGTGTGTGTGTGTGTGTGTGTGTGTGTGTGTGTGTGTGTGTGTGTTGTGTTTAAATTAGTGTTTCCAGTTGTTTTTTCTTTCTTTCTCTCTCTCTCTCTCTCTCTCTCTCTCTCTCTCTCTCTCTCTCTCTCTCTCTCTCTCTCTCTCTCTCTCTCTGTGTGTGTGTGTGTGTGTGTGTGTGTGTGTGTGTGTGTGTGTGTGTACCTTTCTCTATATTACTGTCTTATATCTTAACATTTTCATCTCCACCTCCACTCTTACCCCACCCCCTCTCTCTCTCTCTCTCTCTCTCTCTCTCTCTCTCTCTCTCTCTCTCTCTCTCTCTCTCTCTCTCTCTCTCGTGACACCCCCGCTTGGCACCTCTACCTTTACCTGCTTGGCCTTGTGTATGGGAGACGGGGAGGATGGGAGAGGGGAGTGGGGAGAGGGGATGGAGGGGGATGCTGTACCTGTGCGAAACTAATTAATATTCCCGGCAGGTGCGCGTCGGCAGGTGTAGATTAATGGGAATAGAACGAGCTCAGTAACGTTGAGAATGTGCCAAGTCTTCCTCCTCCTCCTCCTCCTCCTCCTCCTCCTCCTCCTCCTCTTCTTCTTCCTCCTCCTCCTCCTACGCTTCTCACTCTTCCATATATTGTTTTCACCATTTGACCATTTTCTCTTCTTTCATTTCACTTCTTCTCGTCTTTTTGTTGTTGTTGTTGTTGTTATTGTTGTTGTTGTTGTTCTTTCTCCTCCCACGCTACTTATTTTTCCTTGTATTGTTTTTAGACTTATTGATTTTTCTTCTTCCTTTTCTTTCACTTCTTCTTGCTCTTCCTCTTTCTCTTATTCTTCTTCTTCTTCTTCCTCTTACGTTTCTCATTCTTCTTTCTATATATATGTATTATGTATTATTTTGTTCTTCCTTTCCTTTCCTTTCCTTTCCGTTCCTTTCCTCCCTTCCTTCTTTCTTTCCTTCCTTCCTCTTCCTCCTCCTTTTCTAATTCTTCCTCACATTTCCTTTTTCGTTTCTCTTCTTCCTTCCTCTCTTCCTTCTTTCATTTTTCGTATGTTCGTATTTTTTATTACTTTCCATAGTTTTTACAGTACTCTCTCTCTCTCTCTCTCTCTCTCTCTCTCTCTCTCTCTCTCTCTCTCTCTCTCTCTCTCTCTCTCTCATAAAGGAAATACTGCCATGCGTAGAGTAAATGGTTAATAAGTCTAGAAATATAAACACAACGAAGAAAATAACATAATTTAATGAATACTAGAGAACATAAAAACAAACAACTCAAAATTTAATTAAAAACGCCACAAAAATAATAGTAAATAAAAATAATGTTGAGAGAGAGAGAGAGAGAGAGAGAGAGAGAGAGAGAGAGAGAGAGAGAGAGAGAGAGAGAGAGAGAGAGAGAGAGAGAGAGAGAGAGAGAGAGAGGAACCTACCAAAAAATTGCGGCAAAAAATTTCTCTTCGAAACACAATTATCCAAAATACACCTGACCCGCTGAGGGAGAGGGAGAGGGAGAGGGAGAGAGAGAGGGAGAGGGAGAGGGAGAGGGAGAGGGAGAGAGGGAGAGGTAATTTTTTTTTTTTTTCAACTGGGGCCGAGCAGGTGGGCTTCAAAAAAAGTTAGCTTTGTAAAGTTAAAAAGCCCCAAAGGAAGAAATATTTTGAGGACAATGACTGAGAAAAAAATAAACTGAGAGAAAAATATTAGTCCACCATGATTTCTCTCTCTCTCTCTCTCTCTCTCTCTCTCTCTCTCTCTCTCTCTCTCTCTCTCTCTCTCTCTGTGTGTGTGTGTGTGTGTGTGTGTGTGTGTGTGTGTGTGTGTGTGTGTGTGTGTGTGTGTGTGTGTGTGTGTGTGTGTGTGTGTGTGTGTGTGTGTGTGTGTGTGTGTTTACAGGAAGAAAAAAAAAAAAAAGAGGAATGTTTCATAGGAATTCAAGATGGCGAGCTAACACGAGGGTGAAAGTGGCACTAATTATTATAAGGAATTTAGTTCAAGACATGAAGAAAAAACTTCATGAAATTTACGAAAAAGGAACTGAACAGAAAACGATACAAAAAAAAAAATCTCACGCACTCTCCTTAAATTACTTCGTTACATCACTAATTATTACAAAAAAAAAGTTCAAGACAAAAAAAAACATTAAATTTACAAAAAAAGGAAGTGAACAGAAAACGATAAAAAAAAATCTTCTCAAGCACTCTCATTAAATTCCTTGGTTACGTCATCAGTCATCCATTCACACCTGCCATTCATTCATCACTATAACTCCTACCCACTCTTTTTTTGCCTCACAGACATCACTAATGTACGAACTGATATAGAAAAAGGTAATCCAATCAAGTTACCTGGCTATGTCATCACTCATGCATTCACACCTGCCATTCATTCATCATATCACCCCTAGCCACTTCTTGCTTCACAGACATCAACTACCACTTCCAGCCACTCTTGCCTTCGTTACAGACATCTTTCTAACTTACAATTAATTCTTCCTTTCTCCTCAGACGCGTATCTAACTCAACATTACTCAAGACATCTTTTTAACTCTTAGCTAATCTTCCTTGCTCCACAGACATATTTTCCTCCTACCCATTCTTATTTCCGTCACAGACACCCCTAATCACACATACCCAATCTTCTTTGCCCAATATACTCGTACATCCCCTTAAATCTCACCTACTCTTTTTTACTCCACAAACTTCCCCACCACACATACCCACTCGTCCTTATTCCACAGACACTTCTAATGACACACACACACACTTGTACACACATTCCTCTTCTTCCTGCACTCTAACTAACCTTTCCTTGCATCACAAACATCACTAATCACACACACACACATACACACACTCCCTTACTCCACAAAAATCCATATCTCACAGACACTCTTCCACACACACCTCTCTAGTCCTTCCACACACTAAGTCATTTCCACTCAGTCTTTCCCTCTATCTTCCACCACTCCACATCACATCCACCTCTCCTCTTCGCCTTGAAACATCAGTTACCTTAGGAAGTTGGCATAAAAGGTGAACATAAACAACAGGAACAGGTGAGGGCGTAATAATTAATTTCACTTTACCTTACAACACGTGGATGATGACGTCACGAGGCAATTAATCTCCCTTACCTGTGAAAGAAAGAAAAAAAGGTCCTTCAGTTGGGCATAAAAAGTTTTCCAATTAATCTCGAGTAAAGAAGAGAAAGAGGAAATAATGAACGAGGGGAAAAATGGAGAGAGAGAGAGAGAGAGAGAGAGAGAGAGAGAGAGAGAGAGAGAGAGAGAGAGAGAGAGAGAGAGAGAGAGAGAGAGAGAGAGAAATACTTCACCACTAACTACAACACTACATTTTTTCTTCTTCAAGGGGAGTCTCAAATAAAAGAAAATAAAAGAAAACGGGATTCAAAACCAACTATAAGAGGAAGATTAAAAAAAAAAATACTTTTGTAAGAATACCTTTTGAAATTGGTGCACAGGTGACGCTCTCTCTCTCTCTCTCTCTCTCTCTCTCTCTCTCTCTCTCTCTCTCTCTCTCTCTCTCTCTCTCTCTCTCTCTCTCTCTCATCAAAGGACAACAAATCTGAGGAAGTGGTGAGAGCAAAGTGCGTATCTCAATTCTCTTCACTTTCATTGTTCTCTCTCTCTCTCTCTCTCTCTCTCTCTCTCTCTCTCTCTCTCTCTCTCTCTCTCTCTCTCTCTCTCTTTTTTTTTGTAGGTTTAATTTACTTTTTTATTAGCCTCTCTCTCTCTCTCTCTCTCTCTCTCTCTCTCTCTCTCTCTCTCTCTCTCTCTCTCTCTCTCTCTCTCTCTCTCTCGCCTACGTGGAAGATCAAAGAGGGGAAATGAGGTGCGGGGGAGGAGTGGAGAGAGAGAGAGAGAGAGAAAGAGAGAGAAACATACTTGGGAGAGAGAGAGAGAGGAAGGGAGAGGAAGGGAGAGGATGGGGAGGAGGCGAAGAATAGAGAAGCTTTCGTGATGGTATGTAAAATCCTTCTCCCCCATTACCCCCATCACCTTACCCTGCCTTACCCATCACCCACCCTTCCCCCATCACCACCTTTTAGCCCCGAACTATAGTAAGGTAGTAAAACTGGCAAATTGTGTTGAGGAGGTGGGGAGATGGGAGATAGGTGGGAGAGGGGAGAGATAGGGGAGTGAGAGGGGAGTCATCTGTCTACTCCCCCTGAGACGCATCGTTACCACCTGCTTCAGAGTGGCGGGGAGAATATACATAAAAAAATATATATATATACAAAAATAAAACGAATAAAAGCTGAAATACTAAGGTGTTTTTTTTATTTCCACGTGTGTGTGTGTGTGTGTGTGTGTGTGTGTGTGTGTGTGTGTGTGTGTGTGTGTGTGTGTGTGTGTGTTACTCTTTCATTGTTTTTTTTTGTTTCTTTTTCATCTAGGTTATTATTTTCTTTTATAATTTGAGTTGTTCATTGATTTTTTTTCTTTTTTTTTCGTTTTCTCTTTCTCAGTTTTCTTGTTTTTATTGCCATGTGTGTTTTTTTTTGTTTTTGTTTTTTTAGATTTTTCTCATTTATTTCATTTTTTTTTTTTCGTTCGTCTTTCATCTGTGTTATTTTCTTTTATAATTTGGCTTGTTATTTGCTTTTTTATTTTTTTTCTCTTTCTCAGCCTAAATTTTCTTTTTTTTTTCTATCATGATTAATATTTATCTTGTAATTTCTTTTATCACTTCTTAAACTTTATTTATTTCCTTTTTTTTTCTCTCTAAGTCTAATTTATTTATTCCTATCATCTTATTTTTTGTTTAGTCATCGTCATATTTTAATGATTTGACCGTTTTGTTTTTATTATTTTCAGCTAATAATTCAGTTTTGCTATTTACACACACACACACACACACACACACACACACACACACACACACACACACACACACACACACACACACACACACACTGAAAAACAGGAATGGAGACACGAGCGAATTAAGTCAAATGAAAGAGAGAGAGAGAGAGAGAGAGAGAGAGAGAGAGAGAGAGAGAGAGAGAGAGAGAGAGAGAGAGAGAGAGAGAGAGAGAGAGAGAGAGAGAGAGAGAGAGAGAGAGAGAGAGAGAGAGAGAGAGAGAGAGAGAGAGAGAGAGAGAGAGAGAGAGAGAGAGCCAGCCAGCGAGCCAAACACAAACATCCAGCCAAACAGCCGGACAGACAGCCAGCCACACAGACAGACAAACATACATACAAACAAACAGATCCAAACATAATAAGAGACACACTGACCACTAACAGAAAACACACACACACACACACACACACACACACACACACACACACACACAGAAAGGAAACAGAGACACAGAGGGAGAAAAAAAAGTTAGAGAGATAGGGAAAGAAAGAGAGAGTGAGAGAGTGAAACAAAAGGGGGAAAAAAGTAGAGAGGGAAAAAACTAAACTGCGAACAAGGATAAAGGGGAAAGCTATATTGGCCAGAAACAGGAAAAGAGGACGAAGAGAGAAATGCAGATAAAGGAACGCCAGGACGAAGAGACGAAACAGAGATAGAGAAAGAGAAAGAGAGACACAGAGAGAGGGAGGGGAAAAAAGCAAGAGAGGAACGCGAAACGGACACACACACAGAGAGAAGGGGAAAAAAAGAGAGAGACGAAAGGGGAAGGCAGGAATGGAGCGACCGAATGCTGGAATAATAATGTGAGAGAGAGAGAGAGAGAGAGAGAGAGAGAGAGAGAGAGAGAGAGAGAGAGAGAGAGAGAGAGAGAGAGAGAGAGAGAGAGAGAGAGAGACTTTGCTTTTCGCTTTCTATCAGTTAAGTTGATGTCAAAATAAAGTTACGAAGAAGAAAAAGAAGGAGAACAACAACACCAACAAGAGGAGGAGGAGGAGGAGGAGGAGAAGAAAGAAGAATATGATGATGATGATGGTGGTGATGAACATCAACAACAACAACAACAACAACAACAACAACAACAACAACAACAACAACAACAACCAATAAAAAAGTCTAAAAAAAAAAGGCAAATTATCATGAAACACAAAGAAAATACAAGATTATCACTGTGAGTCACAAACAATACTGATAACTAACACAGGAAAAAATAAAGTATTCTATCTATAAATACTGTAACAAGGAAAACTGGTGTGTTTGTTACTTTGTCATCAAGTTAGCTGATCAGTTAGTCGGTCAGTCAAGTAGTTAGTAATTCTGTTAGTTTGTTAAAGTCTGGCATCAACCTAGCTACTTACTCAACCAGTCAGTCAGTCAGTCAGTCAGTCAGTCAGGAATTTAAACAGTCATCCAGTTAGTTATCTAGTCAGCCAGCCAATTAGACATCTATTAAACAAGGTAATCAGTTTCATTCATACATTCATTTAGTCAGTCATTCACTCAGTCAGTCAGTCACCCACTCACTCACATTCAGTCAGATAATCAGTTAGTCAGTCAGCTAAATCAAACAAAAAAAAAAAAAAAAAAAAAAATCAACCAGACAGTTAGCCAGCAGTTATTCAGTCAGCCAGTCAGCCAGCCACCAAGCCAGCCAGCCAGACATTCAACCAAACATTCCAGTCAGCCAGTCAGCGGACACCAGACAGTCAAGCGAGGAAGGAAATCGTCCAAACACGATACTTGGCTGTCAATTAATTCTTGCTGAGGAGGAGGAGGAGGAGGAATACAAAGGAGGAGGAGGAGGAGGAGGAGGAGGAGGAGGAGGAGGAGGAATAGAGGAAGGAAGGAATAGGTTCATCACTCACGTATGGAGGAGAAAGAGGAAGAGGAGGAGTGGATAGTAAGGATATGGAGAGAGAGGGGAGTAAGAGAAGTGAAGGGAAAGACGGGGGTGAGGGGAAAGAGGGCAGACTGGACGGTGGTCAAGAGTAATTAGAGAGAAGGTCATGATTAAGTCTAATAATTACCAAACAAGCAAGTCTATTAATCTATCTTGTTATTCTCTGATGCTACTAATTATCATTACTACTACTACTACTACTACTACTACTATTACTCGCTGCCTTATATTTATGCTATTTTCATTTTGGCAAATTAAATGCGACAATGTTACGTAACTACCACCACTACCACCACCACCACTACTACTACTACTACTACTACTACTAAAAATTCACCATAAATTCTTTTAATCTCCTATCGTTCTTGTTCTAATCATTAATATTTCCTATTTCTTGGCAACTAAACTATGATAGAGAGTTATTTATGATGTCCTCCTCCTCCTCTTCCTCCTCCTCCTCCTCCTACCCCAACAATATTTACCTCGTCCTCCCCTGACTTGACCTACTGCCACCTGCTGACCCCTTCTTAGTCGGGCAGGCACAGTTGGCACCACGAGACACCACGAGGCACTCAAGAATGCACTGCCAATCCCATTAATGTGGGAGACTACCAGGTGGAGTATGGGAGGCTAAGTGGAGGAGACTAAGTGAAGGAGGGTAGATACACAAACTAGTGGAGATTAGAAAGGGAGACTAGCTAAAGGAGGATTAAGAGAGAGAGAGAGAGAGAGAGAGAGAGAGAGAGAGAGAGAGAGAGAGAGAGAGAGAGAGAGAGAGAGAGAGAGAGAGAGAGAGAGAGAGAGAGAGAGAGCAAACCGTAACACCTGGAAGATGACGTCAGATGAGGGAGGCTCAGGTAACGGGGGGTGAGAGAGAGAGAGAGAGAGAGAGAGAGAGAGAGAGAGAGAGAGAGAGAGAGAGAGAGAGAGAGAGAGAGAGAGAGAGAGAGAGAGAGATTAATTTGAGAATCATTACGCCAAACGAAAATTGGAATGGAAGGTGAACTAATAACTCTCTCTCTCTCTCTCTCTCTCTCTCTCTCTCTCTCTCTCCCTCGATTCCCAGTTAATCACGCATTTATAACTCTCCAGTTTAATATTCATTGGCGTTCGAAGCGAATTCCGGAGCCGTTTTGAGACGGAGTGAAGCCCAAACTGAAGCAACAGGCCGCCGATTGAAGCAGATTCACTTCACTTGCTCACTCGCTCGCTCACTTCTGCTCCGAATCCGAATCAGAACTTATTCAATCACTCTCTATTTTGTTTCTTTGTTCTCGTTGTTTTTGTTGTTTTGTGGTGTGGTTAAATGTTTGTAGTGTACGGGTGATTCTCTCTCTCTCTCTCTCTCTCTCTCTCTCTCTCTCTCTCTCTCTCTCTCTCTCTCTCTCTCTCTCTCTCTCTCTCTCAATCTTTTGCTTTAAAAATAACAACGGAAGTAAAAGTCATGTGTGTGTGTGTGTGTGTGTGTGTGTGTGTGTGTGTGTGTGTGTGTGTGTGTGGTTTGTTACGCAGGAAACGCTGCATTATTCACTCTCATTTCTCTCTCTCTCTCTCTCTCTCTCTCTCTCTCTCTCTCTCTCTCTCTCTCTCTCTCTCTCTCTCTTAGCAAACAGCTGGGAAACCAAGACATTAGAGAAAGGCTTAGGGAAAAAATAAAATAAAGAATGAGGAGGGAAAGGCGACAACGAGGAGGAGGAGGAGGAGGAGGAGGAGGAGGAGAGGGAGGCCAGGTGAGCTAAAGGAGGAACGCTTCACCTGAGCTAATAAATCGAGTCTTCGTGAGACAAACAATAAAAAAAAGTGGAAAAAAAACGAGATGTAAAACAAAACTTTAAATGTCGCGCCTTTAAAGTGGCTATTGTCTTCTGAGAGAGAGAGAGAGAGAGAGAGAGAGAGAGAGAGAGAGAGAGAGAGAGAGAGAGAGAGAGAGAGAGAGAGAGAGAGAGAGAGAGAGAGAGAGAGAGAGAGAGAGATAGTAACAGGATTTTAAACAGAATGATATGGATTTATAAGATTGTGAGGATAATTGAGAGAGAGAGAGAGAGAGAGAGAGAGAGAGAGAGAGAGAGAGAGAGAGAGAGAGAGAGAGAGAGAGAGAGAGAGAGAGAGAGAGAGAGCAGACCAAGATAAATGTACATGAATGAAAAAAACAACGAAAAAAATAAGAAAACAAAAAAGAAACGAAAAAAATAAGAAAACTACTTAGAAAAACAGAAATAAAGATAAAAAAAAAGGAACAGAAAAAAAGCAATTTGGGAAAGGAAAGTAAAAAAGAAAAGTGAACAAATTTTACCATTCAAAACAAAACAACAAAACAGGAAAACAAAACACAAATTACCTTACCTGAACCATTTTTTTTTCACCTTAACAAATAAAACCCCACAGAAAAAAAAAAGAAAAAAATTAAAGGAAATAAAATTAAAAGAAAAAAAATTATAAACAAACCCTTAACAAAAACAGGTAACCTAACACAACCTACCTTACCTGAAGCAATTTTTATCTTTTTCCACCTGGCTACTAACTCGATCATTACGGTAATTAATCTACGTGTCAACAGGTATTTTTAATGGCACTCCCTGGCCCTTTAAATATGAATGTAATTAAGGTTATAATTAAAGGATAATGAGGAATTTGATTTAGCGATGCAATAAAGACCAAAGTTATTAAGGTATAATCTACCTGAGGGCTCACGTGACACCTGCAGGAGGAGGAGGAGGAGGAGGAGGAGGAGGAGGAGGAGGAGGAGGAGGAGGAGGAGGAGGAGGAGGAGGAGGAGGAGGACGAGGAGGAGGAGGAGGAGGAGGAGGAGGACGAGGAGGATAATGAAAAATAAGGAGGAGGAGGAGGAGGAGGATAATGGAAAATATGGAAGAGGAGAAAGACAATGGAAAAGAAGAAGAAGAAGGAGAAGGAGGAGAAGAAGAAGAAGAAGAAGAAGAAGAAGAAAAGAGGGAAAAGTAGAAATCAAGAAATAAACGAAAAATATCTAATAAATGCTAAGAAATAAAAGAAAAAAGCGATAAATGCTAGATTATTATAAAAGAAAAACACAATAAACACCAAAAAAAAAACAATAAATACCCAAAAACAAACCAAACAAAAACGAAAATAAGAAAAATAAAAAAATTCCCACAAAACGAAAGAAAAACGAATATTTACCAAGAAACAAAAGGAAAAAAAAACAAGAAATACACAGAAACACACACACGCACACACACACGCGCGCGCACACACACACACACACAATCAAGCAAACGAAATGCCAAGAAGGACACAAACGTAAGTGAGAGAAAAAAACGCCTACAAACACCACAATAACCGGATTACTTGCTAAGAAAGGTCAGGCAGATGCTTCTCGAACGCATGGCCTCCGCGTGTGACCGGAAGCATAATAACAAACAGACTGAGAGGAAGCAGATAAGCAAGCAACCTTAATGTGTCATGTAGGGCGTGAATAGTTTATCATGTATAGATTATTTGTTATTATTTATTTAGTCATTTATTGTGGGTCACGAGCCTGTCTGTTTCCCTTCAACGACGGCAAGGTGTGTGTGTGTGTGTGTGTGTGTGTGTGTGTGTGTGTGTGTGTGTGTGTGTGTGTGTAGGGGGGGGTTGCTTTGTCTAGGCAGAAAAAAAAAGAAGAATGAAAACAGTAAAGAAAAGAGAAAAGTAAAAAAAAAAAAATGTTTGTCAGGTGCTACAGAAAATAAGATTAAATTTCCCGGGAAAATAAGAAAAAAATATAAGTAACCTACAGAAAAAAATCAAAACAAAGAAAAGAACAAAGGAAGACAGCGAGAAATTAAACTACTTAATAATTCTATCAAAAAAAAAAAAAACAGGAAGAAGAAAAGAAGGATGAGAAAGAGAACGGAGAAGAAGAAGAAGAGGAAGAGGAAGAGGAGGAGCTATACCTGGTGATATTGGTGCTTGGAAGAGGAGGGGAAGAGGGAGGGGAAGAGAGATGAGGGAAGGTAGGAAAACTGGCTTGGTTGGGAGAGAGGCGGGGAGGGGAGAGGAGAGGGACATGGGAGAGGGGAGATGAGGGGAGGCAGGAGGCTGGACGCGTAATAACTTGCACACCTGTCACCTTTATAACCATGTAAGGGGGGTGAGGGGGTGAGGGGAGGTGAGGGGAGGTGAGGGGGAAGGGGAGGTTGAGGGGTAAGGGAGGATTAGATATGGTACCCCTCATCCCCACACTCCCCCGACAATCCTGTCTTTCTCCTCTCCCCTCACTCTCTCCCCTCTCTCCTCCCTTCCCCTCTTGGAAAAACTATAAAGAGAATGAAAGATAACGTAAGAAAATGGACGAAAATAATAATGCACAGAAGGAAAAATGAAATAGAGAGACGTAAAAAGGAAAATATATATAGAAAACTAATAAACAAGACTAAAAAACAAGATAGGAAACTACAAAAAAAAGTAAAGAAATAAGATAATAAAGATGAACTAGACAAAAAAAATGGTGTAGCAAAAAAGATATAAAACGAAAAAAAATATATATGGAAAACCAGTACGAAACCACAAAAATAAAGAAATTGCAGAGAAAAAAAAAATAGATGAGTTGGTTAAGAAAGTGATAACCAGTAAATGGACACTATATGAAGATTACACTCAATTAATTAGATCCCATTAACGACCCACCATTAGCACCATTACTAAGCTATTTACATTAACTCAATCTTAACCTCAAATACAAGAACACACCGTAACTTTTTCCTCCTTCCCTCCTCCCTCTTTTGATCTTACCTAGATACTTCCCTCCTCCTCTCCCTCCTCCTCTTACCTTCATTCCTTCGCTTCATCTTCCCTCTCTTTGCCTTCCCTCCTTAAGTTTTCCTCCTTCCCTCCTCCTCTTCCATCTTTTGATCTTTCTTACCTACTTTACCTCCTCCTTCCCTTACCTTCCTTCCTTCCTTCTCTCCCTTCTTCTCTTACATTTCTCTCTATACCTTGTTTCCTTCTCCATATCACTAACTTTTCCTCTTTCCTCCTATCTTGACTTTCCATTTCCTTATCTTACTTCTCTCCACTTATTTGTCTCATCTTTTCTCTCCACTTTCTCTACTTATCTGTCTTCCCTTCCCTTATCTCTCCCTACCTAGTTTCTTTTTTATCTCCTTTTCTTCACTCCTTTCCCTCCTGTTTTCTCCATCTATTCCCTCCCATTTCTTTATCTGTTCCTCCTCTCCTACCTTCCCTTCCTTTACTTATCCATTTTCCTTCCCTTCTTCTCCCTCTTATTAATTTCTCTCACTTTCTCTTCCCTTTACCTATCCACCTTCCTTCCTTTCTCTTTCCTCTTCTTAGTTTCTCTCTTCTCTTTCAACCTCCCCTTCCCTCCTACCCTATCCAATGTTACTTGATTTTTCCCTCATACCTTTCCCTACCCTACCATACCCTCCCTCCCTTTCCTCTCTCTCTCCCCAACTCCCTCTCACTAAAACCCAATAAAACACAAAAATAACTCTCGTTTTATTATAAACATAACACGGAGAGTTTCAATTTTATATGATGTCGGCAGAGAGAGAGAGAAAGAGAGAGAGAGAGAGAGGGAAAGAAGCTACAGGGGAGATAAAGGAAAGGGGAGAGGAGAGTGAGAGAGGGAGGTGCGAGGTGACACTCCCCAAAAACACAGAGTAGTTTGGTCGCATAAACTACTTTGGCTCTCCCCTGCTTCGGTCAGGTAGAAAGTGCCATCCAGGTGCCAAGAGAGGAGGAGGAGGAGGAGGAGGAGGAGGAGGAGGAGGAGGAGGA
>NC_087180.1:15274114-15279114 GCF_035594125.1 Scylla paramamosain | reverse complement strand
CTTCTTCTTCTTCTTCTTCTTCTTCTTCTTCTTCTTCCTCCTCCTCCTCTTCCTCCTCCACACACAACAATGGCGGCCAGAACCCAGTGCATTGTGGGAAACCAAACACTTCATTGTCTTGTTTGGTGAATCTGAGAGGGCGGTCCATGGTCTCAGGTAACAGCTCTCTCTCTCTCTCTCTCTCTCTCTCTCTCTCTCTCTCTCTCTCTCTCTCTCTCTCTCTCTCTCTCTCTCTCTCTCGACAGTTTTGTACTTGTGATGTTAAAAGTAATGTTAATAATAATGATAATAATGATTTGAGCAACACAACAATAAAAATAACAAAACAACAGCAACAATAACATTCATCCTATTAATTAATATCACCACCACCACCACCACCACCACCACCACCGCAACAGCAACAACAACAACAACACCGTCACTTCGCCAGCCAATCACGTCACAGGCTCCACTCATTATAACATCAACACGTGGAAGGGAAAACAGCTCAAATCAACACTCATTCCCCTTTCGTCTCCCCTCTCCCCTCACTCTCTCCCCTCCCTTCCTCTTCCCCTCATCTAATCATCCATTCCCCCTCTCTTTCCTTCCCTTCCAGTCTGTCATTTTCCCTCCCTCCCCTTCTGTGTTTCCCTCCTTTCCTCCTCCATTCAATCAGCTCTCCTCCTCCTCTTCTTCCTCTTACTTCTCCCTCCTTCCATCCATCCAATTATCATTTCGCTTTTCATCTATCAAGTATTCCTCCCTTTCCTTTTTCCTTCCTCACTTTTTTCCTTTTCAATCTCTTTCTTTCGTCAATTTTTTTTGCTATTCTCTCTCCCTTTTTCTCTCCCTTTCTTTCCTCTTCCTTTCCATTTTTATTACCTTTCTTTCCTCCCTTTTCCTTTTTCTGTTCGTTTCTTACCTTCTCCTTTCCCTTTTTTCTTTTCCTTTTCGTTCCTTTCTTCAATTCACTATTCCATAACTTTCCCTTTTAACAATTAAGTCCTTTTCAATTATTATTATTATTATTACTATTATCATCACTATTACGTAAGTCAGCCATCTTATCTCCATCCTTTCCTCTCCTCCATATTTCCAATCAAACACCATACCCTCCCTTCCTCTCCCTCTCCCTCTCTCCCTCCCCGCCCGAGGCATCCTCTTACCTGCGCCTCCCCCACCCTTCCTTGCCTCTCTCACCTGCGCTCCCCTCCCATTGGTCGATTCTCAGGTGGGCGTGGTTTACCTGTGTGCTTCCAGGTGTGTGATTGGTCGACGCCTCCCTCCTGTTTACCTGTGACCGCTCCCTGATAGGCTCTCACCTGGCGACCCTTGATCTCATTGGTCACCTGAGGGAGGATTACCACCTGGATTTCCACTGATAAGGATTTACCTGGACGCGAGAAGGCAGGAATATGGCGGCTTGGGACTGGATGGTTAATGGATGAATGGATGGTTAGATAGGTGGATGATAAAAGTGGATTTTTTTTTGTTTGTTTTGTCTGTTTGTGTTTGTTTGTTTGTTTGTTTGATGGTGAAGGCAATGGACGAATGGATGAATGAATGGATGGTAAGTGGATATGTATGTATGTATGTATGTATGTATGTATGTATGTATGTATGTATGTCTGATGGCCGCGAGAATCGATGGATAGGTGGATGTTACTTTTTTCAGCCATTAGGTTTAAATATGTAATAACTCTCTCTCTCTCTCTCTCTCTCTCTCTCTCTCTCTCTCTCTCTCTCTCTCTCTCTCTCTCTCTCTCTCTCTCTTTCCACCTTTCCTGCTATCACCGTCTCATTACCTGCAATCAATACACACCTTCACCCAAACACTGGCTTCCTGTGATAAGAATAACCATTAATTGCCCTCATTAACCACTTCTACCTTACTAATAACCCACAAAACTCATTACGGCTCATAATTACACTCTCGCCGCCGCTCCGATAACACTTAAGTCTCCGCGACGCTTGCCGATATACTTAATGGACGCCATCAGCTGCCGCAGGAGAAATGGATAAACGATATTTACTTAGTGGCAACCCTCCCACGTGGCGCCGCTCTGCCTGTCTGCTTCTCTGCCTATCCGCTTTGTCTGCCTGCCTGTCTGTCTGTCTGTCTCCTCCAATCAACGCTCTCCTCAGGTGTGAACTGCCGTGTGATTGGTGGAGAGGTTAATTGTTATCATTATTATTGTTGGTATTTATTATTATTATTATTATTATTATTATTATTATTATTATTATTATTATTATTATTATTATTATTATATTGGTAGTAGAGTGTGAGAAATTATTATTATTATTACTGCTACTACTGTTCATTGTTAACACTGTAATGGTGTAGACTGCATTAGTTAACTATCATGTACTACGAACGCTACCTTATGTTACTATCAATTCATTATCATCACTGCACTTCATTATTCTGGCTTAGATTGTGTGTAAAAGTTAACTGATCATTATCTTTTACTACTGCTATTTATTATCATTATTTTGGAGTACAGTGAGGAATATTCTTGCCATTACAGCTGCTACTATTCATTATCATCACTGTACTGTAGATTGTAAAAGGTTGACGCTATTAATAATGCTGCTATTACTGACAATCTTATTTGTTTATGTTTTCCTATTATGAGCAAGGTATTTTATGATTTATTTTTATTTATTGCTTAAAGAACGCCTTGCCTCTCTCCCTCAAAGACGATCTCCGCCATATACTCCTCCTCTTCTCCACCTTTCACTCCTCAAGTTCCCTCTATGCCACACAAACTTTCCTTCCTCCTCCCTAACCACCTTTCTTCCTTCCCTCCTCTCCACTGCTCTTGTCCTCCTTTACCTCTCACCCTCACACCTCCAAACTTTCCACTTCTTTTCTCTAACCACTTTCCTACCTCCCTTCCTTCCTTCCTCTCAAAAGCCTCTTCTCCCTTTCTCCCTACTCTACAAAATCTACTCCCTAACTCTCACCTCCTGTATCTCCTTTCCTTCCCTCCTTCCCTTCCTCACTAAAACCTCTTCCCTACCTCAATTTTCCCTCACCATCTCTCCCCACACGCAAACCTCAACTCCCTAACTCCCCACTCTTGTTTCTCCTTTCCCTACCTTCCTCCCTCAATCGCTACCTCAATTTTTCCTCACCATCCCTCCCCACACCCCAACCTTCACTCCTCCCAAGCCCCTCACTCCGGTATCTGCGCTCCCCAGCCTCCCAGTCCCCGGCGAGACTTACGGAAGCAACAGGGCGGGCAAGAATGACCGAGTCGTGCCCAATCCTGCCTAATGCCTCCCAAATGAAAGCGGAACACTAGATGGAGCCTCCTTCAGACTTGCGTATTCCAGCGATCGCGATGAAAAAATATGGGGCGTGAATATTATTGGCGGTAGCGAGAGGGAGAGGAGGACAGGGGGAAACGGGAAGAGGGGGCAGTGAAGTGGAGGAAAGGAACGTGGAGGGAAGATGGAGATAAGATAAGAGGTATAGAAAGGGAATGGCGAGGTGAAGGAAGAATGCGATGATGATGGAAAGGGGATGGATGGATGAATAGATGAATGGAGAAGTTTATTGAGAGTTATGGTGGTATTGGTGACGATGGTAGCAGTTGTAAGTACATAGTTGTAGTAGTGGTGGTCTTAGGAATGTTAGTACTATTGCCACCACCACTACTACTATTACTACTATTATTACTGTCGTCTATCTTACACTCCACAAAAATATGGAATGAAAACGAGGAAAAATACGAAAGAAAATGAAACACGAAGGTAAGAAACACAGAGAGAGAGAGAGAGAGAGAGAGAGAGAGAGAGAGAGAGAGAGAGAGAGAGAGAGAGAGAGAGAGAGAGAGAGAGAGAGAAACTCGAACACTCACAGACCTTGTTTACCTCACACAGTTCCGTCTTGACCACCACCACAACAACAACAACCCCCACCACCACCACCACCACCACCACCAACCAATCCTCATTCTCTAGTGCTTCTATTACTCCTCCTCCAGTCCAACTCCTCCTCTACTACTACTGCTGCTCCTCCACTTCACCCTCCACTACTCTCCACTCTGGCCTACTCCATTTAGGTAAGCCTCAGATCATTTTTATTCTGTTGCAGAGAGGGCGAAGGGGGCTGGGCGTAATTTCACGTGTGGCTGAGGTTCTAATGTACTGGATAATGGCAACAAATGGACAGCCAGGAGCCCGCGCCGCCGCCACCAACTTGTCCCCCTTCCTCGTCCTCCCCCTCCTCCTTCCCCTGGTCCTCTTCTTCCTCCTCCTCGTAACCTCGTCCTTCCAGCGTCTTTCGTCTTGCCATTAATTCTGAGGAAATTAATTCGAGGAAAATCACTTGCAATCTGCCTTTCGGTGATTAGAATTCAGCCCTGCGATTGGTCTACGAGGCGGAGGAGCAAGGGAATGAGGAGGAGGAAGATAGGAGAAGAGGAGGAGGAAGATAGGAGAAGAAGAGGAGGAGGAGGAGGAGGAGGAGGAGGAGGAGGAGGAGGAGGAGGAGGAGGGAGGTTTTGTCTAGGCGTTATTGGTGAGACGCGGCTCGGTTTGTTTACAAAATCCAGTTTTCTGTTGAATTCGGCTTGGATTCCGGGACAGGGAGGAGGGGGGACTGTTCTGCTCTCTCTCTCTCTCTCTCTCTCTCTCTCTCTCTCTCTCTCTCTCTCTCTCTCTCTCTCTCTCTCTCTCTCTCAGAAGGTAGGAGTGTAGTTCCTCCTTTCTTCGTTTTCTTCGGGTAGACTTTTCCAAACGCTGAAGAAGAGGAGGAGGAGAAAGAGGAGGAGGAGGAGGAGCAAGAAGGAAGGATAAATCAATAAAGTGAGAGAAGCACCAAGAACTAACACAAGAAGGAGGAGGAGGAGGAGGAGGAGGAGGAGGAGGAGGAGGAGGAGGAGGAGGAGGCACTCTCGATCCAAAATTCCTTCACTCCAGCGAGCGTCACCTTTCAGCTCCGCGCGCCCTTAGGATTGAGCTGCGCAGTATCGGAACCTCTGCGCAACCCTCAAACACGCTGC
>NC_087180.1:15261614-15269114 GCF_035594125.1 Scylla paramamosain | reverse complement strand
CTCGCTAAGTCACTTTCGCGCAACGTCTCCTTTCCTCTTTTAGCGCTCGCGTCCCTGCGCCGCCACACCACCACCTTCCCCTCGTCAGGTCTTCGCGTCTTGCTGCCCTTCGCCTCCACCCCAGCGTCGACCTTCCCGTCTGGCGCGAGGGGGCGGAGGGGCGGGAGGGGCGGGAGGACACGACGTTTTGGGTGGGCGTGGGCGTTGGTGCGGGCGTCACTCCCCTGCAGGCCTTTCTCAGGGGCGCCACTCCTCGCCTCCAAGCATTTCTTCGCCCCGTCAGTTTTCGGGCTGCAATAACCCTCCCGTTTTCTTTCGGCCTCCGCCACCATGTCCTCGAAGGTGTAGGGCCTTCCCAGGACCTCACCCTTCCTTCCCCCACTGCAGCGCCTCCCGTTGGGCACCACCTCCATCTTTCCTGAAGGCGCTGAAGGAGTTTCGCAGTTCTCTTTCTTACTTGGACTCTTCTCGCTGGCGTCCTCGAGGATACCGAAGGAGTCGTGGCGGCGCGATCTTGAAACTTGTGTCCTCGCGTTGGCTTCGGACGCCCTTGGAAGCTGCCGAAGGGGAGTCTCGCGAGGACGGATTGCTAGAGGTACTGGAGGAGGGAGTCTGTTCTCTGTGTGTCCTCGATGATGGTGGTTGGCCTCTCTTTTCCTCCTCTTTGTCCTCTTCGCCCGTATTCTCCTCTCTTCGTTTGCATCTCTCTTGCTCATCCTGTTCTCTCTCTCCTTCACCGCCACTAACAGCTCGTCCTCGTCCTCGTCCTCGTCCTCCTCTTTCACCTGCCTGAGAATGTTGTTGTTGCTGTTGTTGTTGTTGTGGTTATTGTTAGACTTGCTGCTGTTATTGTTGTTGTTGCTGCTGTTGTTGTTGTTGTTGTTTGGCTTCCTCCTCTCCTCTTCACTCCTCCAGCCAGAGTAATTGAGAGTAGAGACGGCAATTCTCTTCACCGGCTCCCCTCCTCCTCCACCGCCTCCTCCCTCACCTTCTCCTCCTCCCGCTGCCCGCCACCGCCACCTCCGCCGCCTTCCCGCACCTGTGTTAATTAGTACCTTGACTCCGCCACTCGCCCTGATGACCCGCACTTTCGCCAGCCGCTCAAACGACTTCGCGGGCAGACCAGCAACCTCCTCCCCCCCTAATGGACGCTCCTGGGTTGGGGTAAGAGGAGTGGAGGCTGCCACTCTCTTCCTCTTCTTCCTCATCCTCTTCCTCCTCCTCCTCTTCCTCTTCCTCCTCTTTGGCTCGGATTCTCCTCAAGTGATTGGGTGAGTTCGTTGTGAAGGTTTTGGAAGAGTCGAGTGTTCTCCTCTTTCTCTTTTTCCTCTTTACCTCCAAGCATGAGGAAGAGGGTGAGGCATTAGAGGGACTGTCCTGAAACTTTCCTCTTCCTCCTCCTTGTCCTTCTCCTCCTCCACCTCCTCCTCCTTCTTGTATGTCCATTTCCCCACAGCTAATTAATATCATCTTAAGATCAGCATCCATTTTTCCTCCTTTTTTCCCTCCTCTTTCCTCCACTGTCACTCTCTCTTTTTCCTCCAGTTTAACACCACTCATGTCCTCCTCCTCCTCTTCCTCGGCTGCAAGGTATATTCCGTTACCCTCGGGTCGTCTTCGTCGTCGTCCTCGTCGGCGTCGGCTAAGTCGTCTGTGGGCCGCGAGGTGGTGGTGGTCGTGGTTTATTGGCGGGTCGTTGTCGGGTTCGAAAATCTGGTTCGAAGCGTCTCGGGTTTTGCTTTCGTTGTTGTTGTTGTTGTTGTTGTTGTTGTTGTTGTTGTTGGACGAATCTATTGGTTTTCCTTCCTCGCCTTCCACTGTAAAGAAAAGAGAAGTAATATTAGATGTAGTAGTAGTAGTAGTAGTAGTAGTAGTAGTAGTAGTAGTAGTAGTAGTAGTAGTAGTTGTTGTTGTTGTTGTTGTTGTTGTTGTTGTTGTTGTTGTTGTTGTTGTTGTTGTTGCAGTAGTAGTAGTAGTAGTAGTAGTAGTAGTAGTAGTAGTAGTAGTAGTAGTAGTAGTAGTAGTAGTAGTAGTAGTTGTTGTTGCAGTAGTAGTAGTAGTAGTAGTAGTAGTAGTAGTAGTAGTAGTAGTAGTAGTAGTAGTAGTAGTAGTAGTAGTAGTAGTAGGAGGAGGAGGATGAAAAGCAATAATAATAATAATAATAATAATAATAATAATAATAATAATAATAATAATAATAATAATAATAATAATAATGCAGCGATAATAAAGATAAGAATAAAACAAGAGGCAAGAAAGAAGAAGTTAGTATAGCAATTTCTTAGCACCACAAAGAAACAAGTTATTCACAGAGAGAGAGAGAGAGAGAGAGAGAGAGAGAGAGAGAGAGAGAGAGAGAGAGAGAGAGAGAGAGAGAGAGAGAGAGAGAGAGAGAGAGAGAATAGCAGGGTAACTGGCCTTAGGAACTAGAAATGAGAGAAAAAAGATCTTTATATACACAACCATATAATATTCACACCTTAGGAATGAGAAAGAAAAAAAATAGAATAAAAATATTTGAAGATTCTGTAAAGTAGACCATAACATTTCTGGGAGGAGGAGGAGGAGGAGGAGGAGGAGAAAGTATAATTCGGTGTTAGAGAAGGAGGAAGGAGACGACTTAGAGGAGGAGGAGGAGGAGGAGGAGGAGGAGGAGGAGGAGGAGGAGGAGGAGACACCACCACAGCACGCCATTAAAGCCTCGAAAAAATGTAAACACAGTAAACAGTAAACAAAGTCTGGGTGAGACATAAACATTACAAGACCGTAAAACAAGACGAGGGAACGTAAATAGAGGAATGCAAATGTGGTGCTGCTCCTCTCTTGAGTCTGCCGCGAGGAGGAGGAGGAGGAGGAGGAGGAGGAGGAGGAGGAGGAGGAGGAGGAGGAGGGAGGGAAGAGGTGGAGATAAAATCGTGTATCTAATAACACACTAGAAGTACTTTTATATAAGTCGACTCTCCTACTGTTACTACTATTACTACTACTACTATAATACTACTACTATAACTACTACTACTACTACTACTACTACTACTACTATTACTACTACTACTACTATTACTACTATTACTACTACTACTACTACTAATACTAATACTTCTGCTGCTGCTACTATTACTACTACTACTACTACTATTACTACTACTAGTACTTCTGCTGCTGCTACTACTACTACTATTATAACGGTCCTCCTCCTCCTAAAACTACTACTACCATTTCTACTACTGCTACTACTACTACTACAACTACTACTATAAATGACCACCTCCTCTTACTACTACTAATAAATGATCACCTCCCCCTCCTCATCCCCCTCCTCCTACTACTACTACTACTACTACTACAGTACTACTATCACATATTTCATTCCTACTGCTACGAAAAAAAAAGAGCTACGGAAAAAAAAGAGCGATAAAAACACTTAAACTGCAGCAAATACGTGACTTATTTCCATAAAATCTCCTTTAGTCTATGCATAAAATGTCACAATATTTCAACAGTTTACCCTTAAAAAAAAAATAAAAAAAACTTAAGCTGCCACATCTTGATTTATCCTTAATGTTTCTCCCATACAAATTTACTCCAGTGACTTTTACTTATTTACTGAGATACTTTTCCATTCTTTTTTTTTTTTTTTATTCAACCACCAATTTCTACAGCATTTATTTATTGTAATCCAGAGTTGCTAAGTCGTTATATATTTTCAAACATTTACCCTTAAGTTTCTTTTCTATTTATTTATTTTTTTTATGGTGTGTGTGTGTGTGTGTGTGTGTGTGTGTGTGTGTGTGTGTGTGAGGAGGAGGCCGACAGAAGGCACAAAATAATAATAATAATAATAATAATAATGATAAATAGCGTGTTATTTTGCCGTCTTAAGAAATTTTAAAAGCTTGCCTTCACTTAATAAACCAAAACAATATTAGTAGTTATACCTTATATTCTCTACGCTTTGAAAAAATGGATAGATAGATAGATAAAGATAGAAAGACACGTAGATAGATAGATAGGACACGTAGATAGATACATAGATAAATAGATACACAGACAGACAGATAAATGGATGAATGAATGGTTAGGTAGATAGATACAGACAAACAGACAATTAAAGAGACTGATAGATAAGTAGTTAGGTTGACAGGGAGGGAGGGAGGGAGGGAGGGAGAAGGAGGGAGAGAGAGAAAGTAGACATACATACACACAAAAAGTCAGACAGATTGATTCTCAGATAAAGACATGTAAACCTATACCCAAAGACACTTAGTATGAAAACAAAACACTGAGGCGAGAGGAACCATCAAAGAAAACGGACGCCTCAAAAATAAAAAAGCGAGGCAAAAGAAAGATACAGAGAAACTAAAGATAAAGATAGAGATAGAAGATAGTGGGCTGGAGCAGAGATAAACGTGTCACTAATGAGACACAGAACCCAGGCATAGAAAGGTAATGTTCTTTATTTCATCACTTCAAAGAGTACGTTTTTTTTTTTGCTCTCTCTCTCTCTCTCTCTCTCTCTCTCTCTCTCTCTCTCTCTCTCTCTCTCTCTCTCTCTCTCTCTCTCTCTCTCTCTCGCTTTCCCCGTCTTTTCATCTTTTTTTCTCTTTCATTCGTATTTCTATTTACAGTTCTTCTTTCTCTCTTTTCGTTTTTATTATTCTTTCCTTCCTTCCTCTTTCTATTTCTTCCCCTCTTTTTAGTGATTGCTTTTCTTTTCCTCTTATTTCTTTATTCCTCTTTTTCCTCTTTCGCGTTTGTTGATTCGTGTGTCTGGATTCGTCTCTCTCTCTCTCTCTCTCTCTCTCTCTCTCTCTCTCTCTCTCTCTCTCTCTCTCTCTCTCTCTCTCTCTCTCAAATCTCTGTTCCATGAAGTCTCTTGTTGGATAAACTCGGAAACCTTTGATGCAGAGCCAATTACATTCTCTCTCTCTCTCTCTCTCTCTCTCTCTCTCTCTCTCTCTCTCTCTCTCTCTCTCTCTCTCTCTCTCTCTCTCTCTCTCGTTCAGTAAGGGCGATTTGTGTTACTTGTGTCGCCAAGAGTTTCGCTTTAAATGAGGAGGAGGAGGAGGAGGAGGAGGAGGAGGAGGAGGAGGAGGAGGAGGAGGAGGAAGAGGAGGAGGAGGAGGAGGAGGAGGGAAGCGGCGGCGGAGGAGGCAGCAGAGAATCCTTACCTATCTTACTAGGAGAAGGAGGAGGAGGAAGAGAAGGAGGAAGAGAAGGAGGAAGAGGAGGAAGAGAAGGAAGAAGAGGAGGAGGAGGACCCTTACCTATCTTCCTTTCCACTTCTCTACCTTCCTATTATCATACATTCACTTCCAAGCTCCGGAATTAATTAACAGGTATGACAGGTGTATAATGGGCTTCTGAATAGCGCCAGGTAAGCAGGAGACAATTAACAAGCAGGTAAGGTACAAGAGCAGTGATTTTAATAGCAATAAACCGATACTTTTTCGCTTTAATGTTATCCTCCGTTCATTGCTTACCTATGGAATTAATTAAGAGATCAAGAACAGGTGTGCAAGGATATTAACCCTCTTCAGTGTACTCGTATAGTAATTTTCTGCATTACTAGCACTGAATGAAGTCGTGTTAAGTGTTACAATGAAATAAAAGATATAAAGAAGTGGGCATTGAATTTAAGAATGGATGTATAATAAAGAAAATAAGTGGTTGGTTTGTAAGGTAATAAGATAACAGGTTTTTTAAATGTCCAGCCTGCATTGTGGTTAAGAATGGCGGTATGACAGAGAAATGGCTTAAACTGGTTCGTGGCTCTGGAAAGATGTGTTAGGTAGCGGTGTTTAAATGGCCAACAGGTAACTGCTAGCTAATACAAAAGACAGGTAAGAGAGAGATTTGACAAGATTTTATACTTAATACCGTTTTTCATTCCGGAGCTTTTAAAGTGACATTAAGTAAAGATTGAAATACAAGTTAATAGCAGTTAAGATCACCGGATAAGAACAAGACAACAATAATTCAGATTAAAAAAGTGTGTCCATTCTTTCCGAACCTCCTCAGTGACATTAAATAAAAAGCAAAGAACAAGCTAAGAGAAAATCTGAAGATCACCAATATTAATTCAGATAAGAAAGTGTTTGCAGTCACTAATACAAGAAATTTTAACAAGCCTATTGCTGCTGACATTAACTTAAAAATATATAACAATTTAGCAAGAGTTCTTAAGGTGGCCAGGTAAGGAAAGGACATTAACGATACAGGTAAGAAAGAGCTACAATGATTTTAAGCACAAAAACATTTATACATTCTTGTCTTAAAAATATTCCTTACACTTTCAAGCGCCACAATTTAGTATAAGTTATATTACAGGTGTATAAACAGGCTCAAAGCAACGCCAGGTAAGCTTAGGCCAATAAACGTTGAGGTAAGAAAGAGCTACGTTGATTCCCCCTGCAAGAAATAGACACTACATTCTAATTAAATGTAAAGTAAATAAACAGGTGGGTAAGAGAGATCCGAAAGGACGGCAGGTAGAAGCAGCAGTAGTAAACACACCGACAGGATAATGCTACACTGATTTCTACACACAAGCCAGCAAATAAAGGCTACACTAATTGGAAAAGTAAACAGACAGGTGGATAAGAGAACTCTGAAATGAAGACAGGTAAAAACAAACGTAATAAACATTAAAGTAACAGTATTGGACACGTAAGGTAGAAAAAGAGTTACATTAAGTAGAATCTTTTTTAATAAATAACAGGTGCATAACAGAGCTTTGCAATAATGACAGGTAAGAACAGGAAGAAAAGCAATAAGTGCTCAGGTAGAGCTCTGATTTGTACGATTTTTATACGCGACAGAAAATTAAGGTTTGCACTTGAGCTACAGAGTGAAAAAAAAAAAATCTGACTGGCGCATGAGACCTTTGCAATGACGACACGTAAGAACACGCCAATAAACACTCAAACTAATTTTCTCCACGCAAACCAGAAAATGAGACGTTAACAAGGTGGAAATACAACTAACAGGAACATAAGACCTCTCCAATGACGACAGGTAAGAACACGCCAATAAACACTCGGGTAACACAATGCAACACTAATTTTCTCCACGCAAACCAGAAAATGAGGCGTTAACAAGGTGGAAAGATAACTAACAGGTGCATAAGAGCCCCGCAATGATGACAGGTAAGAACACGCCAATAAACACAGAGTAACACAATATTGCACTGATTTTCTCCACGCGGGGCACCAAACGAGGGTTTACGCGAGAGCTACATTAACATCGGCTGCCGCTTAATGGCCGGCCGATCGAGAACAGTAAATAGCGGCGGGCGGCGCGGCGGAGGGCGGCGGGGGGCGATCCATCCCGCGGAGGTTGGCTGCGGTCTGTTATGAATGGCGGCGGCCCAGGCGGAGCCGCGGGCAACCAATTTATGTTATGATTAATGTTGCAAACCGCAGCGTGTGGCGGCGACCAGTGCGGCGGCGGCGGTCGTGGTGGTGGTAGTGGTGGTGGTGGTGGTGGTGGTGGTGGTGG
>NC_087180.1:15251614-15256614 GCF_035594125.1 Scylla paramamosain | reverse complement strand
GCTTCTCCTCCTCCTCCTCCTCCTCCTCCTCCTCCTCCTCCTCCTCCTCCTCCTCCTCCTCCTCTTCTTTCCCTCTCTTGAAAGTAGAACGTGCAGTTAACTTTCTTTTCTGCATCCTCAAACATTATCTTCTCTTCCTCTTCCTCTTCTCCTCCTCCTTCTCCTCCTTTTCTCTTCTTTTCTTTTCCCTGTCTTAAAAGTACTTTATCTAATCCATTTTCTCTTCAGGGACAAATAATACAATCTCCTCTTCCTCCTCCTCCTCCACCTCCTCCTCCTCTTCTCTTCTCTTGAAAGTAAAACGTGGATTAGTTTTTTTTTTTTTCCTGGAACCACTAACAATATCTTCCAAGTCCTCTTCCTCCTCCTCTTCTTCCTCCTCTTCCTCCTCCTTCTCCTCTTCTCTTCCCCAATTAAATGTAGATTTTTTTTTTTGCTAGAAATAGTAAAATACTATTCTTCTTCTTCTTCTTCTTCTTCTTCTTTTCCTTCTGCCTTTTCTTCTCCTCCTCCTCCTCCTCCATTAACAAAAACACAGCAAAAAAAAAAAAATAGGTCTTACAAAATTCAGCTATAATACAATAAAAAGATGAAGGAAGAAGAATGGAAAAGAAAAAAAGAATAAGAAAAGGACGATAAAGAATAATTAATCAGTTGCAAGATCTTTTTTTTTCGTATCCTTTTTTCTATTATCTTTATTTTTTCTAAGTAAATATGACACAACAGTTCTTAGTGCAAAAATTCATAACTACATCTACTATTCCATTATTATTATTATTTTTATTATTATTATTATTATTATTATTATTATTATTATTATTATCATTATTATTATTATTATTATTATTGATGGTACTAACCAGACTATGAAAATATGATTCCAGTCTCTCTCTCTCTCTCTCTCTCTCTCTCTCTCTCTCTCTCTCTCTCTCTCTCTCTCTCTCTCTCTCTCTTCTGCTTGTCCCATCCATCACTCTCTCACTTCCCCTTGTCCCCATCCCTTCCTGGCCACCCTCGACGGAAGAGGGGAGAAGGAGAGAGAGAGAGAGAGAGAGAGAGAGAGAGAGAGAGAGAGAGAGAGAGAGAGAGAGAGAGAGAGAGAGAGAGAGAGAGAGAGAGAGAGAGAGAGCTGGGGTAGATAACTTGAAAGAGAGGGTTAAGGAAGACTGTAGATGATGACGAAGGAGGAGGGAGGAGGAGGAGGAGGAGGAGGAGGAGGAGGAGGAGGAGGAGGATTGAAAGCTTTGTGCGAGGTTGAGGAGTAGTTTGGGAGAAGATTTAACTGAGAAAGAGAAACGAAAATTATTGGGGAGACTTGTGGAGACTAGAGGAGGAGGAGGAGGAGGAGGATATACAGACTCGGGGATGCATGGGAAGGAAAGAATGAAGGAAAAAAAGGAGGACGAGAGAGAGAGAGAGAGAGAGAGAGAGAGAGAGAGAGAGAGAGAGAGAGAGAGAGAGAGAGAGAGAGAGAGAGAGAGAGAAATACCACTGAAGTAGAACGAAGAACAGGAGATAAAAAAAAAAAAGAAAACCAGATAACAAGATAAAAACGTGAAACGAGAGATGAGGAAGAGATGAATAAGGAATAGAGAGCAAAAGTTTATGAAAGGTAATGGGGAAGAATGGGGATTGAGTAATGGGGCGTTGGGGAAGATGGGGAGGATATGGAAAAAAGTGCAAATTTGTGTAAGGTGAAATTGAGAGAGTTGCAAAGGAAGGAGAATTGGTGGGGCGTGATAAATGTACGTTAGGAAGGATGGGGAGGTCATGGGGAGGATGGAAAGGGTGGGGGAAGGATAGGGAGTGAGTAAGGAAGGTTGGGGAAACTTGGAGAAGATCTGAGGGAATTGAGAAAAGTTGAGGAATTGTAGAAATGAGAGGAAGAATTGGTGGGGGATTGAGGGGAGATTGAAAAGGGCTGGGAGGAGTTATGGGCATTAGCAGACGGATGGGGAGGGGTGGGGAATGGTCTAGTACGTCCAGTGAGCGTTGGGGAAAGTTCGGGAAGAGAAAAAGTCAAGTAAAGGGAAGATGATTATTGGAGAATACAAGAAAAGATTGGAAAATGGCGGGAAAGCATTACAGAGAGCTGGGGAGGTTGAGGAAGAGTTACGAAAGGTTGGGGAGAATTAGGAATAGGAAGAGAGAATTGGGGAGGATAGAAAAGTAAGAAAATTTTGGGAAGACTAGAAAAGGAGAACAGAAACAGTGGGGAAGATTGGAAAAGATCGACGAATGGGAGGAAATCATAAAAAATAGCTGGGGAGGATGGGGAGATGATGATGGGAAAGGGGAAGATTAGAAAATGGAATAAAAGACTAAAAAAATGAATGAATAATAAAAGAAAAACATTAAAAATAACTGGGGATGTTTTGATGGAGTTAGGAAATGTTGGGGAGGCTGGGGGAGAATGGGAGAGGAGCGTGGGGAATTGTATGGGTGAATGGGGATGGGACGCGTCACGGTGAGAGCCACAGAACAATAACAATCGTCACATAACCAGGACATCAATAACAGTCAACAATTAGTCTTGTTCCACCGCTGTCCGGGAGAGTGAGGGGAGAGGGAGAGGGAGAAGGGAGGAGGGAGAGGGAAACGGGAGTAAATGAGTGTGGGAAAGAAGATAAAAAGGACATAAAAAGAGGGTGTTTGGTAAGTGGTGATGCTTGTGATGGTACTACTACTACTACTACTACTACTACTACAACTACAACTACTCTCTCAATTACAAATATTTCAATGATTTTTATACGACTACTACTGCTGCTACTACTACCACTACCACTACTACTACTACTACTACTACTACCACTATTACTTTTATCACTACACTACTACTACCGCTACAACTACTATTACTACAACAAAAACCACAACAACAATAGTAATAATAATAATAATAATAATAATAATAATAATAATAATAATAATAATAATAGGGGATATCTGTTTCCTTCCATCCACTAATCAAGTTTATCTTTCCAAATGTGACTTCTTATTGTTGATTTTTTTCCCCTCCCCTCCCCTTCCTTCCCTCCACCCCCACCCTTTCTCTCCCTCCCTCCTCCCTTTTATCTCCTTCTGTCATTTATCTCTGCCGTACACAGTCACATCTGCCTCCTCCTCCTCCTCCTCCTCCTTCTCCTCCTCCTCCTCCTCCTCCTCCTCCTCCTCCTCCTCCTCCTCTAGAGTGCTGAAGAGTGATCGGGGCTTAACTTAATTATCGATAACACCACCAACTAATTCTAGGGGGAGGGTACCTTACTGATGAGGGGAGAAGAGGGGAGATGGGGAGGGGAGACAGGGGGGTGAGGAGGGATACGATGAAATGGGTGAGGAAAATGTGGGAAATGGGAGTGTCTAGAGGGGAAAAGTATGGAAGAATGAGGAATGAAAGATGAAAGGATGAAAAACGTGATGTGATGATGAGAATGAGGAGGAGGAGGAGGAGGAAAAGGGTAGAGGAGAAGAGGGGAGACGGATGAAGAAGGATGAGGAGAGATGAGAAAGAAAAATGACTGGGGAAAGAAAGGGAACAATAATTGCTAAAAAGGGAAAAAGGAAAAAAAAACAGAATAATTTAAAAGCGGGAGAGAAAGACATGTGAAAGAATAATAAGACGAAGTTGAGAAAAAAATACCGATGAAGGAAGTAAGAATAACTGGATAGAAGACAAGAGAAGATAAAGAACAATTGATAAAGGAGAGAAAAGGAAAGAAGAGGACAGGAGAGAATAATAATACTAATAATAATAAGAAGAAGAAAAAAATGAGAAAGAGACGATCAAATGAAACTGAATAAGACGCAAGACTTAAAATAAATTCATATTGAATGATACAATGTAAAACTCTCTCTCTCTCTCTCTCTCTCTCTCTCTCTCTCTCTCTCTCTCTCTCTCTCTCTCTCTCTCTCTCTCTCTCTCTCTCTCTCTCCATTAAGGGTTCTCTGGGTCCATTAGTTTAATGTTTTCAATAGAGCAATAGGGAGGGAAGCGATAGAGGATATAAATAATGATTCAAGTCGAGTTTCTCTCCTTATTCTCCCTCTCCCTCTCCCTCCCCCTCCCTCTCCCTCTCCCTCCCCACACTTGAAAGTATGGCAAGGGAAAGTGAGAACGATGGAAATATATAGACGGGTATGTGTTGATGCTGTGTTGAGGGAGAGAGAGGGAGAGGGAGGGAGAGGGAAGGAGGGAGGGAAAAAAAGTGTTGAAAGGTAAAATATTAAATGGTGATAAGAAAGAGTAAAAGAAAAAAGGATTAAGTGATGGGAGGAAGTGAGGATGATGGGAAAAAATGAAAATAAATAAATAAAAATAGGGAGGAAGAGAAAAGAAAGAATAAAGGTGCATAGAATGAAGAGAAGGATGAAAATTAATAAAGACAAGGATGAAGATGAAATATAAGAAGAAAATACAACAAAAGAAAGAAGGAACAATAACAAAATAAAGAAAGAAAAAAGTAGAGATAGAAGAAAAAATAGAAAAAGAAAGAGAAGGAAAAAGGGAGAAGTAAAAGATGCCAGGAGGAAGGAAAGGAGGACAGGGAGAGGTAAAGGGAAGAGAGATAGAGGAAGAGAGGGAGAGAGAGAGAGAGAGGGACGGAGAGAAAGAGAGTCACGGTAGGGTGATTGTTGGTGACGTGAATGTGAGAGAGAGAGAGAGAGAGAGAGAGAGAGAGAGAGAGAGAGAGAGAGAGAGAGAGAGAGAGAGAGAGAGAGAGAGAGAGAGAGAGAGAGAGAGAGAGAGAGAATGGGACGTAAAGATGGACGGAAAAGAATAAAAAGGGAAGCAAAGAAGGAAAGAGAAAGATAACACAGGATAAAGAGTAAAACAAAAATAAAAAGGAAGAAAACGATCCAAACAAAAAAAAAAAAGCAAAAGGAGAAGAAAAAACAAAGAAAATAATAAATAAATAAATATATGAAGGAAGGACATATGAAGGACAGCAGCCGGAGGAGGAGGAGGAGGAGGAGGAGGAGGAGGAGGAGGAGGAGGA
>NC_087180.1:15246614-15249114 GCF_035594125.1 Scylla paramamosain | reverse complement strand
TAAAAAAATCTACAAAAAAAATGAATAACCACAAAACAAAAGAAAAACAAGAAAAGGAAAAATAAAAAAATAAAAAGCAAACAAGAAATTAATTTTATAAGGGCACACAAAGCCACACTCGAGACACTCCTTTGGCACTTAAGGGACCTCAGGTGGCACTGTGAGGCACTTGAGGTTGCCCTTAGTGGTTACCCTCAGCTGGCACTCAGGCAGGCAGCACTTGAGTCCTCTAGGGCAGCCTGGCACTCATCACCAGGTGCCACGCAGGTGATGTTGGCACTCTTGTTAGTCATGTAAAGGTGTGATTTGTTGATTGCTTGTTTGATCTCTCTCTCTCTCTCTCTCTCTCTCTCTCTCTCTCTCTCTCTCTCTCTCTCTCTCTCTCTCTCTCTCTCTCTCTCATACAACGTAAGGGTAACGATTTTTTTTTCCGAAGTAGAGAAGGAAAAAAGGGAGGGAGGGAGGGAGGGAGGGAGGGAGGGAGGGAGGTAACGTGGAAAGGAAGGAAGGAAAGGAGGAAGGAATGAATGAAGGAAGGAAGGAAGGAAGAAAGGAAGGAAGGAAAAAGGAATGAAGAAGGGAAAGAAGGAACACCATAAACAGTCTCATTATGAAAGAAGAAAGAATGAAGGAAGAAACAAGAAATGGGAAAAAAACAAAAGAAAGGAAATCAAAGAAAAAACAAATGGAGAGAGAGAGAGAGAGAGAGAGAGAGAGAGAGAGAGAGAGAGAGAGAGAGAGAGAGAGAGAGAGAGAGAGAGAGAGAGAGAGAATGCATTACAGTACACAAACAAACCCCAAAACTCTGAGGTACCTCTCCTTCAATCTTCACTACCACACAGGTGAGGCGACCCCGTGATGAATGGCCCGGATTGAGAGATGAATAATGAATCCGCCCTTTTTTTCACCCCACTATACTCTTTTAATAGTTCCGTGAATGATGTATAGGAGGTCAGCGATGAATAATTGCTTCCACCATTCATTCTTTCTCACCTTTTTTTTTTTTTAAGTTACACCTCCACTGGTTAATGAAAGATAATAATAGAGGTGTGATTAATATGTGAATAGAGGGTGATGAGAGAGAGAGAGAGAGAGAGAGAGAGAGAGAGAGAGAGAGAGAGAGAGAGAGAGAGAGAGAGAGAGAGAGAGAGAGAGAGAGAGATTCGCAAAAATATATATATATTAAAATACCTTAAATTTTGTTTCATTCACACCCATTCATCCAAAATTATGAAGTAAAAAATAAATAAATAGCGTTAAAAATACAGCATTGAGTTAGATTGGGTATTTTCAGAGAGAGAGAGAGAGAGAGAGAGAGAGAGAGAGAGAGAGAGAGAGAGAGAGAGAGAGAGAGAGAGAGAGAGAGAGAGAGCGAGCTTTACGTATGTTAATCTACTAATCTCTTATTTTTCTCCTCCACTCTTTCATCTTTATCTTTTTCTCTTCTCTTTATTCCTCCTTTCCTTCCCTCATCCTTCATTCTTCTCTCTTCCTTCCTTCTCCTGGTTCCTCCTTCATTTCTTCATTTCCTTCCTTATTATTCATTTTCTTTCCTTCTAAATTTGTTTCCTTTCCTCTTTCCTCTCTCATTATAATTATCTATTTCATTCCCCTTTCCCTTTACTTTCTACCAACATTTTCCCCCTTTTTTTTTCATAGATAACTTTTAAACACAGCCTTTCTCTCCCCATACATTCTCCCTCAACCTCTCCCACCCTCCACAGGCTCCCCTCTTCCACCCTCCCTCCCCTCCCCAATCAGCTGATCAATTCAAACATGGCGGAGCGTAGAATGTAAACAAACAGATTAGTGATGTCCATTTCAGGCAAGCAGTAGCAGTAGTAGTAGTAGTAGTAGTAGTAGTAGTAGTAGTAGTAGTAGTAGTAGTAGTAGTAGTAGTAGTAGTAGTATAATGATAATGATAATAATAATGATAATAATAATAATAATAATAATAATAATAATAATAATAATAATAATAATAATAATAATGTGGCTAGTGGTATTTCTCTCTCTCTCTCTCTCTCTCTCTCTCTCTCTCTCTCTCTCTCTCTCTCTCTCTCTCTCTCTCTCTCTCTCTCTCTCTCTCTCTCTGTCAACATTCATTCATCCGTTTCTTTTCTCTAACCTACTACCATCTCTCTCTCTCTCTCTCTCTCTCTCTCTCTCTCTCTCTCTCTCTCTCTCTCTCTCTCTCTCTCTCGTCCAAAGACACATCAATTTAGGTCAACATAAAAGAATGAAAAAATCTAACACACACACACACACACACACACACACACACACACACACACACACACACACACACACACACACACACACACACGCACGCACGCTAAGTTTAGTTGGGTCCACCTCTTCCGCCCACAGGTATTGACATCCACTCTTTGATGTGTTGAGGGAGAGGGAGAGGGAGAGGGAGAGGCAGAGGGAGGGAGAGGGAGGGAGAGGGAGAGGGAGAGGGAGAGGAGGAGGGAGAGGGACAGATAGGGAAAGGTGG
>NC_087180.1:15234114-15241614 GCF_035594125.1 Scylla paramamosain | reverse complement strand
GGAGGAGGAGGAGGAGGAGATAGTGCCGGTGGAGGAGCAATATCAAGTGGAGGAGGAAGAAGGGGATTATTGGAGGAACAGGAGGAGAGGTGGAGAGAGTGCCGGTGGAGAAGCAATATCAAGTGGAGGAGGTAGGAGGAGGAAGGAAAAAGTAGGCCGGTTCAGCAGGAGGAGGAGGAGGAGGAGGAGAGAAGACACTAGGAGGAGGAGGAAGAGTTGGGAAAGTACTGGCTCTTACCGTAGTAAATTTCGTTAAGTAATTTCCGAGACATGGAGAGAGGAGGAGGAGGAGGAGGAGGAGGAGGAGGAGGAGGAGGAGGAGGAGGAGGAGGAGGAGGAGGAGGAGGAGGAGGAGGAGGAGGAAGAGGACAATGACACGAAAACAAAAATTCAATGGAGATAAAACACCACAATTAAAATCACGCACAAACACACACACACACACACACATACACACACACATACATACATAAATACATACATGCATACATTCAGTGCCCACATAAGTCAAATAAGAATACAGGAGTTACGAAAACTGTGTATGGTGTGTAAACTGCCACAATAACAAACCATTAAACACACACACACACACACACACACACACACACACACACACACACACACACACACACACACACACACACACACACACACACACACACAGGTGAAATTAAACGAAGGCATAAAATTCATAAAACTATGGAGGGCGACACACACACACACACACACACACACACACACACACACACACACACACACACACACACACACACACACACACACACAAATAAATAAATAAATAAACAAAAAAAAGGTACACAGAGAGAGAGAGAGAACGAGAACGATAGCGAAAGAGAGCAACACTGAGAGAGGGAGAGAGAGGGAGAGAGAGAGAGGGAGAGGGCAAACACATACACAAACACCGCCTTGTTTATCGGACTCAAAGGTTGTTTAAGCTACAAGTTTGTCCAGGAGAAATAGTGCCTCGTAAAAATGAAGCTGGACAGATGAATGCGACGCCCGATGTTCAGATTGCGACCCGCCTATTTTGTACAGGAATAAACGCACACACGCACGCACGCACACAAACATACATACATACATACATATCCCTACCTACCTTAGTCTATATACACATAAATGTAGACACACACACACACATGTATACATTCTTAGTTCCTACACACACACACACACACACACACACACACACACACACACACACACACACACACACACACACACACACACACACACACTTTTCCTCTATTCAATGGTCAAATGAATGGTCCATACATGCATGAAGTTACGAATACACACACACACACACACACACACACACACACACACACACACACACACACACACACACACACACACACACACACACACACACACACGAGAGAGAGAGAGAGAGAGAGAGAGAGAGAGAGAGAGAGAGAGAGAGAGAGAGAGAGAGAGAGAGAGAGAGAGAGAGAGAGAGAGAGAGAGAGAGAGAGAGAAATTTACATATCTCTCTCAGTCCTCTCTCAGTCATTCTCTCTCTCTCTCTCTCTCTCTCTCTCTCTCTAGCACGTGCGGCGCTAAAAACAGTGGCGGTGTGACCAACAAACACGCAAAGAGAGACTCCACAAATTTCCTGCCCACCTAAAAACCGAAAAAGGAACAAAGGGAACCCGCTCAGGTGTGCGTAATTCATTAGGTGACAGGTGCCAGCGAAGGTGAAAGGTATTGCTGTGGCGACGCTGGCTTAGGAGGAGGAGGAGGAGGAGGAGGTGGAGGAGGGAAAGGAGGAGGAGGGAGTGACGGTGCTGTAGAGAACGAAAGGTAGAACAAGAAGAGGAAGAGGAACAGGAGGAGGAGGGAGTGACGGTGCTGTAGAGAACGAAAGGTAGAACAAGAAGAGGAAGAGGAACAGGAGGATGAAGAGGAGGAGGAAGAAAAGGACACTGGTGGTGGTGGAAGAAAGAGGAAGGAGAAAAATAAATGGAAGGGGGTGTGGAAAGTGGATGAGAAAGGAAGGGGAAAAGGAAAAGAATGAGGAATAAAAATAAAAGAAGGAAGTGAAGGTGAAGAAGAAGAAAGGTGAACGAAGGAAGATAATAATGAGGAAGCAGGGAAGAGGGTGATAATATTTGTGGAGAAGGAAGAAAAGTAGGGGGAAAAAGCGAGAAAAGTAGGAAAAGAGGAAAGAAAAGAGGAGAATAGTAATAACTGGACCGGAAGGAAGAAAGGAGGAGGAGGAGGAAAAAGCAAAAAAGGTGGATGAAGGTGGAGAAGAGCGAACAAGGAGAGGAGGAAAGAAGATGTGGAACAGAGAGGAAGAGGAGGAGGAGGAGGAGGAGGAGGAGGAGGAGGAGGAGGAGGAGGAGGAGGAGGAGGAGGAGGAGGAGGGGGAGGGGGGATCAGGTGAAATTGCTCTCCTAAGTGACAGTTATAAGTGACGTGGGGGGGAGAGGAAGAGGAAGAGGAGGAAGAGGAAGGTGGGGGAAGAGTTGGGGAGAAAAAAGAGGGGAGGAGGAGGAGGTGAGGAGGAAGAAGAGAAGTAACGGAAAGGGACATAAGTGCGTACAGGTAACAAAGGGGAAGAGGGGAGAGAAAGGGGAGGAAGAGGGGAAGAAGAGAGGAAAAAAGAGGAGGAAGAGAGGAAATTATTGGGGTGAGAAGTGAGACATGAGGGGAGGAAGAGGGAAAAGGGGAAGTAGAGGGGAAATTATTGGGGTGAGGGGAAGGGAGGGGAGGTGAGGGGAGGTGACAGGTGAGTCTGGGCACACACAGGTGACCCGAGACACCTCATTAATTACCAGAGAGTCTAATTAGTTTCTAGGTGAGGGAGGGAGAGGGGAGAGAGTGAGAGGTGAAGAGGAGAGAGAGGGAGAGGTGAAGAGGGGAGAGAGGGAAGGAACGAAGGTGAGAGAAACGGAAGATAAAAAGGAAGGAAGGAAAATGAAAGATAACAAGAGATGATATTAGGAAGGAAACAAAGAAGGAAGAAGAGGAAGAGGAAAGAAGGAAGAAAGAAGGAAGGTAAGGAGAGACGATGGTAAGAAGGAAGAATGAAAGAGGAGAAAAGAAAGAGTAATTATGATGAAAAAAAGAAATGATACTAAGAAAACAGACGATAATAAAGAAGGAGAAAAGAACAAAATAGAAAACAAAATGAAAGAAAAGATAAGAGAGGAAATTAATAATAAAAAAATGCAGTAATATTAATGAGAACAGAAAAAAATAAAGATAGAGAAATAAGAAACAAAAACAGGAAAAATTAAAGACGAGAGGAAGATGAGAGAAAGAAGGAAAATAAGTAATAAGAGCAACGAAAAAAAATGACTAGGAAAGACGAGGAAAAGGGAAAAAAGAGAAGAGGGGAACAGGAGAAGATGTGAGTGATTGAGAGTAAAGAAGATGGAGGAGAGAAGGGAAAAGAAGAGTTTTAAGGAGGAAGGAAGGAAGGAAGAAACGAAGGGGAGATAAATGGAGGAAGAGATAAAAATTAAGAAGAAAAGCTATAATGGATGAAAGGGAAGGAAGAAAAGAAATGCGAGAAGAGATAAAAATAAAAGATAAGGAAGAAAAGACATGACAATAGAGAAAACAAAAGAAAAAGAACAAGATAAAAAAAATGGGAGAAGAAGAATAACAGAGAATAAAAAATAAAGGAAGAGACATAAATGAAAGGGAGACAGAAGATAAAACAAGAAAGAATGAAATAGGATAGAGAGCAAAGGAAGAAAGAGAAATATTGCCAAGAAGAAAGGATGCAATAACAAATAGAGAAGAAGAGGGAAGAGGAGGAAAAAGAAAGAGAATGAGAGAGAAGGAAAACAAAAGAAGGGGAGGAAGAGAGAGAGTGGAAAGAGAAGGAAGGAATAATAACAAAAGGTATAAAAAAACAACAAAATATCAGAAGTAATAAACTGAAGAACGAAACAGGATTGAAAACAGAGAGAGAGAGAGAGAGAGAGAGAGAGAGAGAGAGAGAGAGAGAGAGAGAGAGAGAGAGAGAGAGAGAGAGAGAGAGAGAGAGAGAGAGAGAGAGAGAGAATAAAGGGAGGAAGGAGAGGAAGAGAAAGGAAAGGAGAGAAAAATATATATACACAAAAAAAAAACTGAATGACGAAATAGAGAATACAATGAAATTTATTACTACTATTACTACTACTACTACTACTACTACTACTACTACTACTACTACTACTACCACCACCATCACCACCACCACTACAAACACCCACGAAAATCTAAAAAAAAAATAATACACAAACCCAAACGAAAATAAAAAAAAACAATAAAAATCACAATAAAACACAGAATACAGAGAAGGTAAGGGAGAGGAGAGGAGAGGAGAGAGAGAGAGAGAGAGAGAGAGGGGGTAGGTAGCCAGCTGCAGCACAGGTGGGCGGCAGGTGGCGGTAGGTGTGTCGCCAGGTGGGCCACACAGCCGCCAGGTGGTCCAAAGGGCAATCAGGTGCAGGTGAGAGAGACAGGTTGTCACTCATCCCTCATATGTTGTATTATGCATGCCGGTGTGACGGGTGATGGGGGAGGGAAGGGGGAGGGAAGTGGGGAGGGAAGTGGGGAGAGTGGGGAGGATGTGACAGGTGATGGGAGAGTGAATAAGTGCATAGGAGGATAGGAGAGAGAGAATGAGATATAAAAGAGAGTAGATAGGAGAATGTGATGGGTGCATGGAGAGATGTGATGGGAGTGAATAGGTAGACAAGGGGCAGGTAAAGGAGAGTGATAGATGTGGATGTGAATGTGACGGGGATGGGAATGTTAAGGGAGAACAAATAGAAGCGTAAATACTTGATATGTGACGAAGAGTGAAGTGGATGGGAGCTGTGATGTGTGGAAGGCGAGTAAACAGGAGAGATAAGACGGTGGAGGAAAGTGGAATAGAGAGATGGCAACACTGAAAGGTTTGTGGATGAAAAAAGGGCAAAACACAAAACAGGAGGAAAAGGAAATAGAAGAAAAAGGGATACGAGGAACACAAAGAGAGACAAGAGACAGAAAACAGAGACAGAGAAACCCAGAAAAAAAAAAACGACCTAAACACACACACACACACACACACACACACACACACACACACACACACACACACAGAAACACACAGAGAAAGTGGAAGGGTAGATAAATGGGGACTTTGGGGGTGGTAGGAGGAGGAAGAGAGGGGGACAGGGACAGGTAGGTGGAGGAGGGGGACAGGAGGGAAGGGGGAAGGGGGACACCAGGTGGACAGAAATGGGTTCCGTGTGCCGCTGCTTCTCGACATTACCGAGGTGGCAGACGCGACCAAATGAAATTAGCGGCCGGTGACAAATGATGGCGGAGCAGCCGGTGACAGGAGGGGGTGAGGGGGAAGGGGTGAGGGGAGGAAGGGGTGAGGGGAGGGAAAAGTGGAAAGCTGCTGCTGCTGGAAGGTAAGGGAGGGTTAAAAGGCAAGGGAAGTGATGGAGGGAGGAAACGTGTGTGTGTGTGTGTGTGTGTGTGTGTGTGTGTGTGTGTGTGTGTGTGTGTGTGTGTGTGTGTGTGTGTGTGTGTGTGTGAAGGTTAGAAAGACGGAAATACAAATAGTCCTGGAAAATATCAATATGGAAAGTAGGAAAAATAAGAAAATAAGATAATAGAGGAAAAAAAAAGATAAATGCATAAAAGCAAAGTAAAAAATAATAAAAGATTAGTATAAGCCGTGTGAGAGAGAGAGAGAGAGAGAGAGAGAGAGAGAGAGAGAGAGAGAGAGAGAGAGAGAGAGAGAGAGAGAGAGAGAGAGAGAGAGAGAGAGAGCAAATATATCAAGAAATGGAAGGAGGAAATATTGGACGAATAACAGAGAAAGAAAAATAGGAAATAAGAAAGAAGAGAAAGAGGAAAAAGAGGCGAAAAACGAAGAATAACGTAGAATATTACAAACAGAAAAGAAGCGAGAGGCAGAAGAGTATGAGGAATAGGAGGAAGGGAGAGAAAACAAAAAGAGGAGGAAGAAGAGGAAGAGGAAAAGGTTGACAATCCTTCATCTTTAACCTTGATGTGTACACTCCCCCCTTACTTCCCCCTCTCTCTCTCTCTCTCTCTCTCTCTCTCTCTCTCTCTCTCTCTCTCTCTCTCTCTCTCTCTCTCTCTCTCTCTCTCTCTCTCTCTCTCTGTTTACTCCGCCACCTCCAAAACTCCCGACAATGATTGGTCAACACAGTCCCTTGTAGAGTCTGAATCCGGCCCTCCCATTGGCTGACGCAGGTAAACACGCCCTATGTACTGAACGCTGATTGGTCCTTATGTGTAAATAGTGGTTATGGTTTGAACTGTGATTGGCTGTTTGATTCGACTGAAGAAATATACCCTTGGCTGTGTGTGTGTGTGTGTGTGTGTGTGTGTGTGTGTGTGTGTGTGTGTGTGTGTGTGTGTGTGTGTTAAAGGTGATGTAATGTATGTTTGTATTTCTTTTTTTTGTAAAGATAAAAAAAGAGCAAGAAATAGCAAGAAATATGGTTATTATTATGATTTATTGTCATTTTTCTCTTTCCTTTCTTTTTCCTTTAGTTTTCTCTATTTTCCTTTTTCTTCTTGTCTCCTATTCTCAAAAATCTTTCTTTAATCTCAAACTTTAATATTTTCTTTTACATTCACACATTTATCTCTCTCTCTCTCTCTCTCTCTCTCTCTCTCTCTCTCTCTCTCTCTCTCTCTCTCTCTCTCTCTCTCCATAGATCTAATTTTAAACTTTAGCTGAATTAAAATCCCAAACTTGATTTCCTAATTGCCTCAGTGGCGGGGAAGGGGATTTCTCGACATCCGCTTATCCGGATTTAAACACTCGCTTATCCGGATTCTCGCTTATCCGGAATCCTCGCTTATCCGGCCTCTCGGTTATACGGATTCCGGTTATCGTGGTATTTTTTGAGGTTATTTCTAAGGTCCGGTTATCTGGGAGGACTTTCAAAATATAAATGAAAATGGAGAGAATTTGTCGTATCCGAATTATTATAATTATATATTTTAGAGACGGATTCTATTTAAATTATCTTCTTTCCAGCTCCTCTCTCTCTCTCTCTCTCTCTCTCTCTCTCTCTCTCTCTCTCTCTCTCTCTCTCTCTCTCTCTCTCTCTCTCTCTCACCTGCGATCCTTATGAAAGCAATTAACCTGTACTTTTCCTTCCCGAAGTGAGTCTCTTCAACCGGATCCGGGCCGCTCGCTCAATCACTCCAGTTCCGAAACGTTATGTTGAACCGAATCACCGAACTGGACTGAATTTGAAGCGTTCAAGCTGTCTCTTTCTTCCTTTGTCTCTTTGTCTATCACCATCTTCCTATCCTTTGTCTATCACCATCTTCCTATCCTTTGTCTATCTGTTCAATTGCCTCGTGTATAATTTCCTCCATCTATCTGTCTATAATCGTCTATATATCTATATGTGAATGTATTTTGTATTTACACTGTCTAAAAATGTCTTCTTATATTTGTCTGTCTTTTTTTCTTTATTTGTATGTAACTGT
>NC_087180.1:15221614-15231614 GCF_035594125.1 Scylla paramamosain | reverse complement strand
TAGAAATGGAGTGAATACATAGAGCGAAGGAAAGAGGAAAAATTAATAAAGGAGGAATAAATAGAGATATAAGGGGGAATAAAGAAAGTAAAGAGGAAATATGGAGAAAAGATGGAAGGAAAAAATGAAGAAAGGGAAGAGGTATAAGACAGAGGAGGAAAAGAGGAAAAACTAATGAAGAAGGAAGGGATAAATATGGATAGGAGGAGGAGGAGAAGCAATAAAGAGGAAAACAATAAGAGGAGAAGAATAAAAGGAAGAAGGAAGATTACAGAAAAGAAAATGGAATGAGAAAAAAATGAAAAAAAGTTACAAAAAATAAATAAAAAATAAAAACAAAACTTAATAATGCAAAACCCATTTATTTATCTATTTTTTTCTCTCCATCCTCCTCCTCTTCCTCTTTCCTTTATCCTCCATTCTCCTCCTCTCCCTTCACAACTCAATTCTCCTCACGTTACATCTGCCTCATTACATTCACCTTTACCCTTCTCTCATCTCCTCCTCCTCCTCCTCCTCCTCCTTTTCTGTTCACCTGATCCTTCTCTTCTCCTCTCGTCTTCTTTTTTTCCTCTTATACATCTGTGTCTTCTTCTTTTTCATCTGTTCCTGTTCATTTATCCTCGTCTTCTCTTCTCTTCTTTTTTTCTCCTTCTTTCACTCGTTTTTTTTTTTTTCGTTATCTCACTCCTCTCTCTTCTGTTGTAATTCTATTGTATCCTATTCTTTCTCTTTCTTCTCGTTTCCATCTAATTCGCTTTTCTCTTTGAATAACCACTCCCATCTCTCCTCATCTTCTCTTCCACCTCTTCTCTTCCATTTATTTTTTTTAAATTCTTGCCTCTCATCTCCTCCTCTCTCTCCTCTTCTTTCCTTCTCTTTTTTTATTGTTCCACTACCCTTCTCTCCTTACCTCCTATTTCTCTTCTCTTTCTTCTTCCTCCTCCTCTTCTTTCCTCCTTCACCTGTTCTTACCTTGCAATCATCAACACTTCTCTCCTCTCTCCTCCTTCTCCTTATTATCTCCTTCCCTCGTTTACCTGTTCTTGTCATCTTACCCTATTCAACGCCTCTCTCTCTCTCTCTCTCTCTCTCTCTCTCTCTCTCTCTCTCTCTCTCTCTCTCTCTCTCTCTCTCTCTCTCTCTCTCTCTCTCTCTCTCTCTCTCTTCGTCCTTCCCCCGTTCACCTGGCCTCGTTTACCTGTTTAATTGCCCGGCGGCATCGAGCCTCCATCGCCCTCATTATCAGGAGTCTAATTACCTCCGTTATCTGCCTCACCTTCGTTTGGTCTTATCAGCGAGCAAGCGGCGGGCGGACAGGTGCGCTGGTGACGTCATCGCGCTAATTACCGCCTCATTAAGCATTTCCGGGACGATAATGAACTCCACCTGGCGACTCCTCACCTGCAACATCCAGAGAAAGGTGTCTTTGTTAGAGGTGACGCTTGTGTTTGTTCATATGGGGAGGTGCGGAGGGTGGAGGTGCGGAGGGTGGTGGTGCGGAGGGTGGTGTAAACTTCCTCTGACTCAAATCAAGGCTTAAGATTTCACTGCCACATGAAACAGTTAGCAGCACTAGAAGCAATGCGTGAAGTCTTTACCAGCATCTACGTTCAAGCGATGAAAATTGAATACATTGTGCAATTTCTTCCTCGTTTAAAGACTGGATGTGGCTCTAGAACAAGTAAAGATGTCTCTGAGTGATTGGTGATTACGGAAAGGTGTACCAAGAGACAGTCAAAGGGTAAAGGTGAGGATTTAGGTAACAGTGGTAGTAGTGGTGATAGCAGGGCTGTAGTAGTAGTAGTAGTAGTAGTAGTTCAATTCAATTCAATATTCTTTATTCACACAAGATGTGTACACAAACTAAAATACATACTAAAACTAAAAAGAAAGAAAAACATTTCATTTAATTATTAAAAAAAAAAAAAAAAAGACATAAATTTATACTAAATTAGACAATATCATACTGAATCCGACGTCACTCAGTAGTAGTAGTAGTAGTAGTAGTAGTAGTAGTAGTAGTATATGGCTGGTGTAGAAGGTCCGGAAAGGGAATATGGGTGGTGTATTGAAGGTATAGAGATATTTGGGTGGTGTGGGAAGATAAGGGGATAGATGGTTAGGTGGATAAGTAGATACATGGGTAGATGCAGACATATAGATAGATTGGCACTTAATTTAGGAAGGAATAGATTGGTAGATAGACAAATGGATGGATAAAATAGATGGTTAATTTAAAGAGAGAGAGAGAGAGAGAGAGAGAGAGAGAGAGAGAGAGAGAGAGAGAGAGAGAGAGAGAGAGAGAGAGAGAGAGAGAGAGAGAGAGAGACGTACAAACAATGGAAGACAAAGAGAGGAAAGAGAAAAAATACAAAGATAAGTGACAAAGTGAAGAAAGGAAGGGCTCACACACACACACACACACACACACACACACACACACACACACACACACACACACACACACACACACACACACACACAACGTACCTATAAATGGATAAAATATGAAAAAAAATGCCAAAATCTGATTCTCGATGAAGCAGAAAAGCTGATGAGGTAAGAGGGGCTGTGAGGATAAGGCACGGGGGAGTAAGGGAGAGGGAGGGAGAGGGAGAGTGTTCCTTTGGGAGTGTAAGTGCGAAGGGAGAGGATAATAGGATATGAGAGGAAGGGAGAAGAGGGAGAGGGAGAGAGAGACAGAAGGAGAGGGAAGTCGACAGACAGACAGACACAGACAAGTGGACAGGTAGATAATCACCATCGCATCTGTCACCACACCTGTCATCACTGTTACCTTAACGTAAATATGACCATTACTGCCATTACCTAGCACCATACATCACTACTACTACTACTACTACTACTACTACTAATTCTCGTCTTTCTCTTTTCCCTTCAGCTTTCGTCATTTTATCTTGCTTTTTCTCCTACTTGTGTTCCTCCTACTTTCCCTCCTTTTCCTCCTACTCCTGCTCCTCCTCCTCCTCCTCCTACAACTACTTCTACTTCTACTACGACCAGTTCCACCACCATCACTAGCAGCACAACTATTACTACTACTACTACTACTACTGCTACTACTACTACTACTACCACCTGCACCTGGTGACCGTGGCGGCGACAGATGGAGCCTATGGTTAATCCTCTTATTCCTCAACACACTACCACTCTCTCCCTCCCCTCCCTTCCCTCTCCCTTCCCTCTCCCTCTCTCCCTTCCATCAGTTTCTCCCATTCTCCCTCCCTCGATCCATTCTCTCACCCAAGTTGTTTCTCATTCTCCCTGTTGTTCCATTTCAATTCTCTCTCTCTCTCTCTCTCTCTCTCTCTCTCTCTCTCTCTCTCTCTCTCTCTCTCTCTCTCTCTCTCTCTCTCTCTCGGGGAAAGACGAGGAACAGGTGAAAATTTAAAGTATTAATAACTTCGAGAACTCAGTAACATTTTCTATGCAAGATTAAGGAATAGAAGAAGCGGAAATGCTCGAAAAATGCAGAGGCGCCTTGTGGTAAATGTCAGTGGTTTGTGTGTTCTTTGTTCCCTCAGTTTGTTGTTGTTCGCGTGCCGGAGAAAGCCACGTGTTGCGCTACGATGCCTGAACACTGTGGCAGAGTGATTCACAGTGTTTACTTGGGGGTTTTATGGGGCGCAGGACTAATGCAACACGCGAACACACAGACAGACATACACACCCACCCACACCCACAGACGCACCCACACACAGATATACATTTCATTATCATTGTTGTCTTGTTTTTGTTTTTGTTTTAGTTGTTGTTGTTGTGGTTGGAAGAATGTATGCAGGCAGGCAGGCAGGCAGGCACGAACACACACACACACACACACACACACACACACACACACACACACACACACACACACACACACACACACACACACACACGTGCATTCATCCCGGTGAGTGACGCAATGATGTGAATTAAAGAGAAGGTTGATGATGAAAGTGAAGAAAAAAAGAAAAAAAGAAAAAAGAAAACAGGAAAGGGAAGTGAAAATGTTTACGAAAAAGAGGAAATGAGGAGACGTGGATGAAATAAAAATGCAACGAGGGACACAATTACAAGAAAATATGATAAAATTCCAGAAAAGGAGTTAAATAAGAGAAAAAAAAAGAAAATCGAGCATCTTGAAAGGAAGAAATAACGAAAGCAGGAATAAAGAAAAATGGATAAAGAGAACACAGGACAGATAGAAGGCGAGGTGGAAAGGAGATACACTAAAAAAGGAATGATTGACAGGAAGGAAATAGTGATAAAGGGAGTGTAGACGGGGAGAGGGACAAGAGAGGGAGATAAGACAAATGAAGACAGGAAAGGAGGAGAGTGAAACTGATAAAAAGAGAGAAGAGAAATAGAGATAGAGATAGACCGACACACACACGGACGGAACATAAAGCGAGCGTAAAGATAAGTGAGAGAGAGAGAGAGAGAGAGAGAGAGAGAGAGAGAGAGAGAGAGAGAGAGAGAGAGAGAGAGAGAGAGAGAGAGAGAGAGAGAGAGAGAGAGAGAGAAACGCAACATTTAGCATTTCCAAACAACAAAAATAACAGAAAAAAAGAAAAAAATTCACACCCCCTAAAAAAAACGAGAAGAGAGAAAACGGTAAATGAAAAAATAAAAAAAGGACAGACACACATAAATTCCACTACCACCACCATCACCACCACTACCACCACCACCAGCGCCACCACCAGCCTTCCCTCATACACTACGAGCAAAAACAAACCAAGGAATACGAAATATCAACTTACGCAGCGACTACAGCCTCTCTCTCACACCGGGTATCACACCTCCATCAGCAGCCCACGCCGGCCCTGACTCACTCCCCAAGCAACGAGAGAGAGAGAGAGAGAGAGAGAGAGAGAGAGAGAGAGAGAGAGAGAGAGAGAGAGAGAGAGAGAGAGAGAGAGAGAGAGAGAGAGAGAGAGAGAGAGAGAGAGAGTATATAATTTGTGATGTATGGTTTTTGAAAGGAAAACAGGCAGAATTACCACTGACAGAGAGAGAGAGAGAGAGAGAGAGAGAGAGAGAGAGAGAGAGAGAGAGAGAGAGAGAGAGAGAGAGAGAGAGAGAGAGAGAGAATGAAGGATGTATGGTTCATGACAAGAAAAGAATTACCACTGTTGGAGAGAGAGAGAGAGAGAGAGAGAGAGAGAGAGAGAGAGAGAGAGAGAGAGAGAGAGAGAGAGAGAGAGAGAGAGAGAGAGACCCCGCATAAATAAGCCACCCAAAAGAAAACAGAAAATGATTCCACACTCGTTCTTTTAGCAGGAGAAGGACGAGGACGATGAGGAGGAGGAGGAGGAGGAGGAGGAGGCGAAGGAGGAGGAGGCGAAGGACAAGAAGGAGGCGAAGGCGGATAGGATGAGATGAGGGAAGGGATGAACCAATGATAAGGCGTCTTTTTCCTGCCCTCTGAACATCCTGGCCCCGTGATTGGCTGGGAGGTGAAGCAGGACTGGGCTATCAGGTGGCGGGGCAGTACAAAGGCTTCACACTCTTCACCACTTTGTAAGCCCAGTGACGTAATGCAACAGCCTCACCCTCATAGGTGCTCACGCCGCAGACCTCTTGAGCGCCGGCCAATAGCGATGGGTCTTTGCTTATCGTGATGGCTATCTATATCTCTGTCTCTATCTCTGTTTGTCGGGCTCGGATGTGTTGATGGGGTAATGAGTTCTTGCGTGGCTTTATTTTTTCGTTAGTTTTTTTTTTTTAGTTTGTAATTTACTTGAGTTTTTTTCTATAATGTCTTGATGGGTAAGGTGATTGTTGTGATTTTTTTTTTTTAAGTAATCGTTCTCTTCTTTTATATTTACTATACTTCCTTTCAGATAACAGGCTTCGAAAAACACGCAGCTGTTTTAAAATTAACTTCCTAATGCTTTGCTGCAACCAACATTCTTCAGGTTCCTTCTAAAATATGCTAAAGTATGTTTTTTTTTTTAGATCGAATTTACGTTTCTTTAAAAAATAAACTTGAAAAACCCGCAACCTTTAAACATTAACTTTGTAATTATTCATCTTAACCAACATTCTTGCACCTAATGTGAAATAAAACTTATATTCTTACATTTTATTTAGATGGGCTACAAGTTCCCTTAAAAAAAATAGATAAATAAACTTCTAATAATTTATCCCCCCAACATTCTCAAGACCTCTTCTTAAATAACTCTTATACTCTTTTAAAATCAACTAAACATTTCTTTCAAAATCAACATGAAGAACCGGAAACTCTTCTTTTCAAATTAACTTTCAGAGGCAGTCTTAACCACGACCCTTTAGGAAACAAACCTCAAACTCTCTTCTACTTATAAACCGACTATACACTCTTCTAAAATCAGACTAGAGAAACCCGCAACTTTCCCTTCAAATTAACTTTTAGATACATTCTTAATCACATCCCTTTCTGAAACCAACCATTCACTCTTCAGTAACATCATTGACTGTAAGCTCTTTTAGAAATCACACTTGCAAAGCCCGCTACTCTGCGCCGCGCCCTGATGCATGTTCCTGATTAGCGTGATGGATAAGGCGCCTCCTTCAGTGTTCCCGCCGCGAGACTAACAAGTTTGGCGTTCAGTGCGCGGCGGGCGGGTGAGCTGCCTTCTGTCTGTCGCGGTGGCAAGGAGGGTAAAAGTTAACCATCCATTAAACTCAACAGTAATAAAACAGTGAAGGAACTGGATGGCTAAGTGTAGATCATTCACACACACACGCACACACACACACACACACACACACACACAACGTACTGCTTTTGGACCCTGTGTGTGTGTGGGTGTACGTATTACTACTATCTTTCTCTCTCTTTTACGGCTCTACAGGACAGTACATACACACGTACGTACACATACTTACGTACAGTCACTCTTTGTTCACTTCCTTACGTGTGTACTTTGTTCCACGCTCATAATGTGTGTGTGTGTGTGTGTGTGTGTGTGTGTGTGTGTGTGTGTGTGTGTGTGTGTGTGTGTGTGTGTGTGTGTGTGTGTGTGTGTGTGTGCGTGTACGTTTTCAATGATTCATGTGCACATTAATAACGACGTACATAATATGCTGAAGTTTACACGTACATGCTTTGGTGTGTGTGTGTGTGTGTGTGTGTGTGTGTGTGTGTGTGTGTGTGTGTGTGTGTGTGTGTGTGTGTGTGTGTAGGAGGACCATGTGTGAAGAGCAAGCAGTGTCATGTGAACAGGGCTGTGTGTGTGTGTGTGTGTGTGTGTGTGTGTGTGTGTGTGTGTGTGTGTGTGTGTGTGTGTGTGTGTGTGTGTGTGTGTGTGTGTGTGTGTGTGTGTGTGTGTGTAAGGGTCAAGGGGTCAGGGTGGGGGGCAGGGGAAGCAAGGAGGGAGCTGGGGGGGCGCACTTAATCTCTCCTAGCCGCGGGGGCAAAAAAATAAGCCAATGTAAATAATTATAAAACTGGTTTGTGAGCGAGCGAGTGAGTGGGTGCGTCTCTCTCTCTCTCTCTCTCTCTCTCTCTCTCTCTCTCTCTCTCTCTCTCTCTCTCTCTCTCTCTCTCTCTCACAAACACATCCAACCAGAAGTCAGTCACATGATAAATAAATAAGCCGATACAAATCAATAATAATAATAATAATAATAATAATAATAATAATAATAATAATAAATAATAATAATAATAATAATAATAATGGGATCTTGGTGCTGGTCGAATGAATTGTTATTTTTAAAGCCTCGCCCTCACTGACAGCAAGAAAACAAGTGCAGGGAGCGCAAATATTTCTCAATTGCGGTCGTTTAATTGAAGCAAGGGATAATTGGACGCCGCTGATAGACGTGAGTGTTATCTTTGTGTTGTACTTGGCTCTTGTTTTCAACTTGTATTAGTATTAGGAAGAAGGTCGTGTTTTCCTTTTCCTTTTTTTTTTATTCTCGATTTTTTTTTCATTTTTGAGTTTTTTTGAGTTTTTGATTTTTTTTTTAAATTTTGGGAAGGAAGTCATTTTTTTTTTTTTTTGCTGTATTTTCAAGTTTCGGTTTTTTTTTTCTTTCAGTTTGGGTCTTTTTTTCAAGATTGTCATTTTTTCAGGTTGTATTAGGAAGGCGGTCTTGGTTTTCATTGTTTTCTTTTCTTTTTTCCTTTTCTTTAGTCTATATTTTCAAGTATTTTATTCTTTTTCTTATTTTTTCTATTTTATTTCTAAGTTGCATTTGAGATGTTTTCCTTTTTTTCATCGATATTTCTAGGTTTCTATATTCATTTTTTTTCTTTTTTTTCTTTTCTCTATGTTTTATTTTCAAGTAAAATTTCAAACTGACGCTTTTTATCCATTCATTAAGTCATTTCAATTTTTTGCATTTTCTCTATATTTCTTTTTCTTTACATCCTTACTCCTTCTTAAGTTCTGCTTTTTTCTTATTAAATTATATCTCTCTTTATTTGCTTTCAAGTTTCGTATTTTTACATTTAACATTTTTTTTTGAGACTTATTATGAAGAATTTTTTATCATTAAGAAGTGTCACGTCTCTTCAGTTATTCACGTTCATTTTCAAGTTTCATTTTCACGTTTCCTATTTTATCTGGAAGCTCAATTGCTTTTTTTCTTTCCTTCTTTTATTTTTCCTGTCAAGTCACGTGTTTTTATGTTGACAGAGACAAGACCTTCGCCATTCCGGACTTAATACAAATGGGCAGAAAAAAAAAAAAAGCATTCGAAAAAAAAGTTCAATATTTGCCGTCAGTCGCCGCCACATGTACGCACCCGACACGAATGCACACACGCACACACGCACACATACACACACACACACGTATACACAGACAAAGTGGAGGCTGATGAAGGTTGTGTGTGTGTGTGTGTGTGTACGCGCGTGACTGAGGGAGGAACATTTACTGAGCGAAGGTCGACGTACTTCTCATAAATAATGCAAATGCTAATGTAAATAATACGAGGATATTAATGCAGACACACACACACACACACACACACACACACACACACACACACACACACACACACACGATAAAAAAAATTATAATCGTCTTCTCTAATTTCTTTCCATCTTCGTTAATCGCAATAAATTCTCAGTTCCTTATTCCTTCCTTTCTTCTTTCATCTTACTTTATGCTTAGTGTCTTGTTTCGCTCAATGCTTCGCTGAAAGAAAGGCTTCATGAGTTAATAGCATTTAGATAAAAACAAGGTACAATGATTCGTGCTTTGTGTGTGTGTGTGTGTGTGTGTGTGTGTGTGTGTGTGTGTGTGTGTGTGTGTGTGTGTGTGTGTGTGTGTGAACAAAAATGGACGTTACACTTTAGGAGGTAGAAAAATTACATATGTTTAATTCTTTACTACTACTACTACTACTACTACTACTACTACTACTACTACTACTACTACCAACATCACTACCTGCATATATAACTATCATTACGCATCATCATCACCCACGATAACCATAACCACTACAACTATTGCCATAAAGAAATACCACCACCATCATTACCACTATTTTTACCCTCATCATCACCACCACCACCATCACCACCACCACCATCATTATCACCATCATTATCAATAAACCATTATCATAACCACAACAACTATCTGCATAACTACTAACACCATCACTACCACTATTTTCACCACCACCATTACCATCACCACCACCATTATCAAGACAAGACACACCCAGGCAGAGTCTTCCTTCATTTCCTCTCGTCTTTTACCTCCCCCATCTTCTTCCTTCGCTCTCCCTCCCTCTCCCTCTCTCTTTCCCATCTTACAGAGCTCTCCCCTCCCTCTCTCTCAACATTCCACACTTCGCTCCTCCTCTCCCCGCCGCCTCCCTCCTTCCCTCCCGCAGAAGCAACAAGGGCGCCTCTGCTTCTCTCTCCCCTCGGTTATCTCCCCGCGCCTCGCCCACCTCCCCGAGACATCTTATCGGGCAAGGATTACTTACTGCAGAGTCAACAGTGTGGTGATGGTGGTGGTGGTGGTGGTGGTGGTGGTG